>NC_048298.1:191451784-191577149 GCF_013100865.1 Trachemys scripta elegans | reverse complement strand
TGTGGTGGCTAATGTCCACACTATCCTCCTCCTGTCAGTGGTGTGCGTCCTCGCTAGGAGCGCTTCTGCCGACTGAAGAGGAGTAGTGTGGGTGTTCTGAGAGCCGGGGCTCTCAGCTCCACACAGCTCCCTGCCGGGAGCCCAACTGCTCCCTGCTCCCACCTGGGAGTGAGGGGAAGCCACCTGGGGCTTCTCGTCTCTGGAAAGGAGATCCATGCCTTAGTCCAGTTGGTTGCCGTGCTCCCAGTGGGGAGCCTGGGCAGCAGCCCAAGCCGAGAGCCTGGATGACAGCCCAGCTTGGAGTGGAGACCTGGCAGCACCACTGGGGAGTTGGCTTTCTTGTCAATTTACAGTTCCAGCTGAGCCGTTAAAATGACAAGCCAGCCAATGTAAGGAATGCAGTGTCTACACAGACGCTGTGTCGCTAACTACGCCGACATAATTCCACCTCCAAAGTGTTGGACTTATATATGTGTAGTAGGGCACATGCATCTGCGGGAGCATGTAATGTAGACTGACATAAGCTGCCTTATGTCAATCTAACTATGTAGTGCAGACCAAGGCTTAGTCTTAAAAGGGCGTTTGGTATAGTTCTATTGTAAGTGCAGGTCACAATGCTCTATGCTGTGGAGTGGGAATGGAAAAAGAGATTACAAACAGTTTGGATAAAGCTGCTATCTGACAGTATTCTGAATGATACAGCAGCTGCTTAGGTGATCACTATCAGCTTCAGTGTTGTTTAGGAGAAAGCCACTGATAGGGCCAGAGGCTTTTTACTTTACTGGCTAAAAGGAAGGGAGGGAGCAGAAGCAGGTTGTCATAATAAGTGAGGAAAAGAGGTGCTGTTGTGTGTACTGTGCTGTAGGTGCTTCTCTTCTCCTAAAGCATTAAAGCAAAAGGTGTTGGCTCCCATTGGGGTCTCCCTCTCCCTTACAGCCTATCAATAGCTTTCCTACCCCAATCCATTTTAGGAACCTTCCCTCCTTTCTACTCGCTTAAAAGAAAAGTGCCACTTGCTGTGTCACCCTGTGTCCCCCTCACCCCGGAGTCACTGTACAGCATCCATTGTTACTTTTGCCCTCCTAAAAGGGCAGAGAGGCAAATTTCATGAAGACCTGATCTAGGAGAGGATTAGGTCAGTGCTACTGCTGGGACTGGCAGCTGCTTTACCACCTGCTTGAGGGGTGGAGTGAACTGGCTATCTGTTCTTCAGTCCTAGGGGGTGGGGGGCACTGCAGTGCACAGCTCTGGAGAAAGCTTCCCTTCTTCCTCCTCATTGTTCCCAGCGCTGCATGTGTAGGTGCATGCATAGCACAGGTAAGAGCATTGCGAAGCAGCAGCAGCAGTGGACGGGTTGTGAAGGAATTGTAGAGTGAGATAGTTTAGGATGTGAAGAATGCAGCTCCCCCGATTTGAATGTATGATAAATGCTCTGAATTTGACCTAGCCAGGAAGAGAAGCTTGGTAAATATTTCTTAATGCAACCCTGAAAATCTTGTTTTTATCATGCACTTAAATGAGAGTTGTGTCCAGTGCATGCTGCTGTATGTTATCTTGCTGTTATGTTTAGTGAAAAATAATTAGCCTTGAAGCTGCCATCTTAAGACACCTAAAATCTAGTGACTTATGTTCTTTTCTGTGCTTGGTCTCATCACTGGAAAAATGTCTCTCTCATCAAAGACAGTGGCCTTGCAAGGCCACGGACCAGACACTCTGCCATGACAATGTGATTCTTTGCCACCACATTGCTGGGATGAGCATGATGCAACTCATTTGCATTAATAGAAATAAACCAGTTGGATAGCATCTTTCATCTCAACGTGCTTTATGAACTTCATATACTGTATTTGCAGATGGCTTCAGCTATCTTAGTGGGGAGTTCACGTGAGCAGGATGACTGTTTTAACTGGAACTTGGTCATTACACCATAGTTATGGTATGCTTTCCATAGTGATGGGTGCTCTACATGTGCCTGAGGTAGATAAGTTTGCAAAGTCCTATGAGTTCTTTAATGATGATAAGTAGTCAGGGTTTGGTCTATGTCTGCACTGCACACCTTACAGCAGCACAGTTGTGTCGCTACAGCAGTGCCACTGTAAGGTATGCAGTGTAGCTGCTCTTTGTTGGCAGGAGAGAGCTCTCCCGCCGACAAAATAAACCCCCCCCCCCTACGAAGCGCATTGGCTCAATGGGACGAGTGCCACCTACTGAACTGCCAACACTACTCCCCTTCCCGCTGGCACCCTGTGTCTTCCCTGGAAGTGTGGCTCAGGACTGAGAAAGTTCCCACCTGAATAGAAGCATGTTTCCAATATTAAAACATGTTTCCAATATTAAAGTTCTCCACTGAACTCTTATAATAATTGCAGAAGGAATAGAATAAAGTTTAGAGGAAATTTCACAATATCCATATACTTTAACAGCCCAGTTGATAGATTTGGGTGTGATGTTTTTGTTTTTGTCTTTTTTTGTCTATTGCATAAAGTACCACAGGTTGTTCCAAAAGCAGTTGTGTCTAATGATTCATGCTGGTCATGTCATGTTCTTTACTCTCATCCTCTTACAGTGTCCCTTCATTCTAACTTTGTGCCAAATAATATGGACCCTTCTTAGAGAAAATACCAAAGGGAAGCACCAATGATTTCTAAATCAGGAAGTTTCACAGTCAGTGGTCAGATATCTATGCCAGAAAACTATTTATTTAAATGTAATATTTACCTTCCTTATTAAAATAATCTTACATTGGCAGGATGCTACTCCACTTTTAATAGACCACTGGATCTATTCCATCTTCTTGACTTATGAATTTGGGAGCTGTTGTTGTCTCAGCTGTACGCAGAAGGAATTGTTTCTCAGTCTTCGGGTAGAGCACAGACATGGAAAACTTCATCCTGAAAGGCAAAGTTTATAACCAACTGAAAAAAGGCCCTCTTATAATGGAAATGTTTTGGCAATCCTACATTTAGTGAGGAAGCTAGATAGACCCAAGGTTAGGCTCCACCCCAGCATTCCCTTCCCTCAAGTTAATTGAGTTCAAGAAGTGGGACACATGTTTTCTCGACAGTATTTGAAAGGCAGAGTGCTGTAAATGCTGTCTAACACTTTCCACTGGCTGGACAATAACACTGCACTGTATGGTGCAATATGCAAGGTGTGAGACATAATATAAAGCCTTCTGTAAAGAGTGATTTAAAATGAAGAATGGAGAAACATTCTCCGTACAATAACTGGAGTAGGAATGAAAATTCCTTGAAGGGTTGACATCATTTTATTTATTCCACAGTGAATTAAATGCCAAATCAAAAGAGTTACAACTGCAGATCTTGGAAGATGGGAAATTGGATAGTAAGTACTGCAACTGAATTCTTTTGCATGGTCCCCTCATGGGCATTACTGAGCTCTTGAAATAAATCCTCTTTTGTTTACACAGTTGAATAAGATCAAGTAAGAAGCTGTCAGAAGTTGGCAGTTAATGTAGACCTGTTCTGCTGACTAACCCTGGTAGCCAGATCAGGTATGCCTCAATAACTCCAGGAACAAAGAAGGCTGATAGTCGCTGGGGCAAGAGAGCCCTTGAAAGAGGAGCCAGGAGTTTTGCTGGCTTGGACCATTTAAAAAAAAAAAAAGCCAACCCAGGAAGAATTTCAGAATTAAATTTGTTTGTAAACCCCATTCTGCTTTAGGGCTTAGCTACTTAAATTATAGATCAAAGGCTAACTCCACTGGCAGTTTTAGATGACCTCCTGCTGCGAAGTGGGTATGGGTTTTTCACTGTTCCCAAACATTGACACAAGGGATGGCATTGTGCAAATGCTTTTCCATATTCCTGGGTTTTGCTTTATTCTTTAACAAAGCCCTAAGGCAGGACTGGATGTACAAACGAGACTTGAGTCTGAGTGCTGTCTTGAACTTGGCTGGTGTTTTTTATGGTTCCACCCTCTAATATTCTCTTGCCTTAGACGTCTCATGTTTTATGTTCCTGAATGGGCTTATGAGACCCACTTACTGTTTGGCAGGTCAGCAGAACAGTCCTGGACTTCTACACAGAGTGCAAAAGTTTGACTGCTTAGCCCAGAAACAAACTCTTATGCCACTTGTGTCTGGAACTGCTTACCAACTCTGAATAGTCTTGTGTTTATAAAACTTTCTTGTGCCAGAGAAGGGAAAAAAACATCCACCGCTTCTGAGTGGATGAATGGAAAGAAATCCCGATGAATCCTGACTTCCCTTCTGCCCAAAACTGGCTGTTTCCAAGCACATAATCCCACTTATGTATAATCAAACTTTGACTGTAGGGAATTGTACGCTACTATACCTGATTCTACCATCCCAGCTTAGAGCTCCTTATCCCTACTTACAAGAAAGATGTTTCCATTGCAGAGTAACTCTCTACTTGATCAGGAGAGGCGCAGGCATATATATATTTTTTTCTTCTTGGATTGCTGGCGAGGGGATGGCGTAGGCAGGTTTTAAGATCAAAAGGAATGTTCAGTTTCACAACTTTTACATGAGACATGGTACTTTGTACCAGAGCAGTATTTCTCTATCCTAGTGCTTCACTTTAGGTAGAAACTCTAAATTTCGTGTTACACCTCATGGGTCAGTTTACTAATATGTCAGGATTATTCTGTAAAAATGGAAGCATCCTTTCTGAGTCTTAGCTATTCTCTTCTATTTCAGTATTGTCAAATTTAGTTAACTTTAGATTAATAATGATTCAAAACCAAGTTAGAGTACGGTGATAAACTTTCCACACCCCACCAAGTAAACACTACACATCTTTCCTCCAGCCTTCTGTCTCCTACCTATTAATGAAACCCTTATCCAATGTAACTTATGTAAGCCATATTTAATAACTTGTTATCAAAGCCATATTTAGAGTGCTATGTTAGTCATGTAGAATGTGTTTTTAAATTCAAGGTTGGCAAAAAGGAATTACAAAACTATCTGAAAACCATACAAGGGTGGGTGAGTTTTGTATTTTGTTACACTTTTGGTAATTGTGGCTGTTTTTAAAAGCTCTGTTGGGCCACAGATTTTTAAGTGGAAATAAGCCAGTTTTGGGGGAGAAATGGTTGTGTATCAGAAACATACAGAAAGTAACTTTTTTTTTTCCTCAGCAAACAAATGTGAGGGGGGAAATAGCCATTTTGTCAAAAACATATATACAGAGATGTGGAGGATGGAAAGACCCACACACAAATGAAATGGCCCCAAAAAAAAAAAAAAAAAAAAAAAAAATTCACACCGGTCTAATGTAGAGCCATTAACACTTCACAGTAAGGGGGCAAAGTATGTATTATCACTTACCTGGGCAGGACAGATTTTTTTGTAGGTGTCTTTAATAACAGTCTTTCACGATGTGTCAACCGTTACACATACCATACACCATTAATGGCACATTTTTATTACTTTATTTTTTTTGCTTAAAAAGAGTCTAACAATAAATAAATATAAAATAGCAGACATAAAATTTCTGAAAAAGTAATATTTAATTGGTGGTGGTAGTGGTTGTTAAATCTTAGTAAGAGGAATGTGCGAAATGATGGCAGCCGTCTAACTTTAATGTAGGTCCATCTACCATGGCATCTGAGTGCCTTCCGTGTAAAATCGATAGCAACACTGAAGAATAATGGCATTCCCGTCTCACGGTGAACATTCTGCATGAGGTGGGGCTTACTGGTTAGAAGGGGTGTCAGTGTTGTGAGCATCTTTTATAGTAGACTAATCTAAAAGGGCCTTTCTGTGTCAGTTGAAGAAGCTAAGCTGTAGCACAGCAGTAAGGAGAATCATAAACACTTGTCACCCTGAAATATGGAAATCCTGACTGCTTAATGGAGTGAAATCCTGACTCCATTGAAATCAGTGGCAAAACTCTCATTAACATGAAAGGGGCTAGGATTTTGCCCATTGACCTACATCACAAAGTTTTAGCATCACGTTAATTTTGTTAACAATAGAATTCCACTTTAACATAACTATAAGAGAGAGAGAGAGACTCTAAACTTGCTCTCTAAGACCAACATAAGGAAGTACTCTTAGTTGTCTATGCCATTCCAAAATGAATCCAGGGAGCACCATCTATGAAATACAAGACAAGGGCAGTTGAGGAGAAAATGAAAGAATTCAGCTGGATTGTATCTTGAACATTCTCATCAGTGTTCAGAATCTCTAGAGGTTGGTTTGTTTGTTTGTTTTCTCCAAGTGTCCTGGATGCAGAGGAAAAATTATTTAAAAAAACAACAACGGAACTATTAATGATTCAGTATCTGCCTTATTTTCTGTCAAGCAGTGTCATATCTATTCTAAAAACCTAGCCTGCAAGAACTACAGATCCTTCTTTAAAAATTTCCTCTGCAAATAATCCTGTCTCTTTATAAAGTAAATACCTTATTGTGCTGTAGAGATAATGCCTTGCAATATTAGGTGCCTCAGCAGTTTGAAGTAGTAATGGCTTCTGCTTTCCACCTTTTCAAAATAACTTCAAAGGTATTGACCGCTCAGACAAGACTTTACTATGTCACTTTCATTTATTTTAGGTTCTTTTTCAGCCTGGGCAACTGTACCTTTAGACTTGTTCAGGAAACAGCCTTCTGGACAACAAAGCTTTGCACTGAAGAGCAGGTCCAGCAGCCATAGCCCTGTGTTAGGATCGGTCACTGCAGAGGTATCACATTCTTATGTTTATGGTTGACTTTTTGACTGTCAGATTGTCCATTTTAAGAATACAGGCCCAATACACTATTGCCAAGCATGTTTTGTAACAATTTACAGAAGTGCCAACTGAGTGTGGTGCTACTTAATCAAAATGGTAGTGTTGTGAACTCGCTTTGTACTTGTGTAAGTGACTGCATAAGGTGCAGGGTAACAGTGAATCATACCCTACCTACTTAAAGCAAAAGCTGTGACTGTTATGGACAAAGCTTTAAGGAATAATTTGAGTCTTCTAAGGGCTTGTCTACACGAACACTTAGTTCATGGCAAGCTGGGATGTCAATCTGCCCCACACTACCCTGGTGCATGCTTAAAGGTCTGTGGGCACCTTGCTAACATGCACTAACAGTTCATCAGTGTGCTTTGATCTAGTCCACTCTACAATTCCAGCTGCTGTTTCAAAGTGTCTCTCTTTCCTTTTAAGGTGTAATTATTACTTTAATTACCAATGTTTCTCTTTTTAGTTCTCTTATGTAGAACCTAATGAGTCAAAATCCTGGCAAGTTCCTGCTCCGCTTCCTGCCACAAAAATAGAAAAGGATCGAACCGTGATGCCTTGTGGGACTGTAGTCACTACTGTCACTGCTGTGAAAACCAAACCTCGACTTGAAGGGAAACATTCTGCACTGAGCCCAGGTGAAGACATCAGTGAAACTTTAAAATGCAAATCCAAGATTGTTTGTTTGGTTTGTGCTGGTTTTTAGGAGTATAGTTCCCATGGGGGACGGGGAAAGAAAAAAAGAACATTGTCTAGATCCATTTTAAGTGTTGGTTGGTTTTGTTTTTAATGTGGTCCTGGTTACTTTGGATAAAATATTTCTTTTGCATGAAGCCAGATCCTACCCCACTGAAGTCAATGGAAGTCTTGCCAATGACTTCAGTGGGAGCAGAATCAGCCTCCTGGTAAGTAAGGTGAGAAATGATCATGACTTCCTTTGCTTGGTACTGTGAATGTTGGGTGTCTCTCTTTGGTGAGGTTGGGTTTTTGTGTGTGTGTTTAGTATTCCCTTTGAAAACATGAATCTCAAAGAGTAGGGTAGAGTAGATAGTATGATGCTGCTATTAATGTATAAATCCATTGCATTTGGGGTGTTTCTTACACCCTGTCAAGGTGATCATCTGTCTGCCCCTGTGGAAAAAATGGCACATGACCCTCTAAAAACACACAACAAGCTGCTAATGTAGGCGCTCTTATGAGATGTCAGATTGTTTGTGATGTATAGAAAACTTGAAAAAAAAATAGACCAAGTGCAAAAGATTTGTATCAGTAAAAGCACTTTTTCAGATGCCCATTATTTTTGTTATACACATTTCTAAAATACCTATCACCAGAGTATCTAGGTGAGAGATAATAAATGAGAAACTTGCTTCTCAGATTCTCCTGTGAAAACTCCTGCTAAAGTGAAAGTGATTGAAAAGGATTTCTCAGTTCAAGCAATCCATTGTCAAGGTGCTCCGGTCAGCAAAGTGTTATCCTCTTCGGATACAGGTAAGAGAGAAACCTCCAAAGCCTGTATCTATATCGCTTTTTCTCTGCTATGCCATAGATTATCCTAAAACATTAAATTAACAGCAGGACCCATGCCTTAGTGCCTTCTGGCAGGTATCATAGCATTTATGTTAGTAAATATTACAGTTAGTGTAGAAGTCTGCGTGTAACTAATTCCTAACTTCCTGAAAATCTGTCAAGGAGCTGTGCTGTTAGGAGAGAAGGGAAGCCAATGGAGAAGCAGCCAGGTTGGCTCCTCTTTACTTGTCAACTAAATATCTCTTTCCTACAAATCCCTGGGCTCCATGGAATTAGGAAGGTACAAAGACTCCCTAATCCACAATTCCTAAACTTCTTCCACCGGAGGGGATGGTGCACAAAAGCCCTTGTGAGTGGGACCACTGCTGAGTCCTCCTGTCAGAGGGGGTGCACTCTCCCTTGTGTCTAAATTAGTGGGAGAGAGAGACCGCCTATGGAAGTCAGAAGACTGGATTCTCTTCTAGCTCTGCCACTGACTCACTTTGTGACCTTAAGCAACTCGTGTATCCTCACTGTGCCTGCTTCTCTACCTTTTGTAAATCACCCAGGAGATAGAAGATGAAGTGTGTTTAAAATACTAGGTAGGGATGGTGGTAGTAGAACCGTTATTGAATTCACTTTTGGCATGTGGTTACATATGCTTTTTAATGTATTTAAATATAGACCCAAACTCTTCAAGTGTATATAAGAGCAAACACCCTTTTTTCCCCTCCATATTTTGAATTTTCAGTGTCCTTATTTATATGGTCTTGTGGATGTCTTCCTTCAATGCACTTTAAAAAAAAAAAAAAAATTCCTTTATCCACTGTCCTTGTGTCCTTCACTCCTTGTGTCACAGTGAACATCACTCCCTTCTTGGAACTATAGTATCATAGAAATTAATAATGGTAGAGACTCATTATGTCATCTTTAAATGGCACATGCTATGGAATTTACTGCTCCTTTGGGGGTAGAGATTAGAGTACATAGCACACTCTCTGGAGCCAATTCACACAGTTCCTGAAACAGTTGGAGGGTTTGCTGGACGATGAAGATCTGCTGGCCCAAGGACAAAGATCCATGGTAGGTAAGCTGTTGTACATCAGTGCAGTGACTGGAGTTCATGCAGATTTCTTTAAATGCTTTTGGTTTTGTTTTGGCTTAGGCTTCTTTAAGGCCTATTTGTTTACTTCATTTATAACATTTCAACCAACTTGATAGCTTTCTTTGACAGGGTAACGAGTCTTGTGGAAAGGGGGGAAGCAGTAGACGTGGTAAATATTGACTTTAGTAAGGCTTTTGATACTGTCTCACATGACTTTCTCATAAACAATCCAGAGAAATACAACCTAGATGGAGCTATTATATGGTGGGTGCATAACTGGTTGGAAAACCATTCCCAGATAGTATCATTGGTTCACAGTCAAGATTGAAGGGCATATCGAGTGGGATCCTGCAGGCTGTGTTCACTCTAAGCTGCGCGGTCGCGTGGTGGCCCAGGAGTGAATCAGGTGCCACACACTTGATTAGCAGAGCTGCGCACAGCAGCATGTGTTCAGATGCCCCTCCCCCTGCTGTTCTGCAACCGCATTGCTCCTGCCCTCTGCCTTGGAGCCCCTGGCCAGTTGCTCCTGGCACCCTCCTGCTTGTGCAGAATGGGGGAGGGAGGGAGGAGGAGAGGCGCTGATGTCAGGGTGTCCGTCTCCCCCGCCCATGTACGCCATCTCCACAGAGCAGGGGAGAGGGGACAGGGCTCAGGAGCAGGAGAGCTGCTGGCAGTTGATGTGGTCTGAGCCTTCTGGCGAGTGCCTTAAAAAGACAGCACATGTTCTCTCATAGACTTCCCCAGCTCTCTGAGAGAGAGAGAGACAGACACACACACTCTCTCTCTCTCTTTCACACTCGTCTACAACACATATTTGTGGTGTTGTTACTTCTTGGTATTTCCTGAATTGTACATATATTCTCTGTAATTTTATTCTTTTAGTTTTTTGACTGGTCTGTGCATTTTATTTTATTTCTCTTATGCTTAAATTTAATTCTTTCAGTCAGTAGTGAGTTCTAAAATGCCTAACCTGTCCTGGCTGGAGTAATTATCCCTATGGTAACTTTAAATATATATATATATTATATCTAGATTTTTTTGTTTCCACTGGTGCCGCACATTACCTCGATATTGGTGCACATAACAAAATTAATTCCGCACATGGATGGAAAAAATTAGAGAGAACATTGCCCGCAGGGATCAGTTCTGGGCCAGTTCTGTTCAGTATCTTCATCAATGATTTTGATAATGCCATAGAAAGTACACTTCTATAAAGTTTACGGATGATATCAAGACGGGAATGGTTGCAAGTGTTTTGGAGAATAGGATTAAAATTCAGATTTATCTGGACAAACTGGAGAAATGGTCTGAAGTAAATAGGATGAAATTCAATAAGGACAAATGCAAAGTACTCCACTTTGGAAGGAACAGTCAGTTGCACACATACAAAATGGGAAATGACTGCCTAGGAAGGAGTACTGCAGAATATGATCTAGGGGTCATAGTGGATCACAAGCTAAATATGAGTGAATGCTGTTGCAAAAAAAAGCAAATATCATTCTGGGATGTATTAGCAGGAGTGTTGTAAGCAAGACATGAGAAGCAATTCTTCCGCTCCATTCCATGCTGATTAGGCCTCAGCTGGAGTCCTGTGTCCAGTTCTGGGCACCACATTTCAGGAAAGATGTGGACAAATTGGAGAAAGTCCAGAGAAGAGCAACAAAAATGATTAAAGGTCTAGAAAATATGATCTATGAGGGAAGATTGGAAAAAATTGGGGTTTGTTTAGTCTGGAGAGGAGAAGATTGAGGGGGGACATGAAAACAGTTTTCAAGTACATAAACAGTTGTTACAAGGAGGAGGGAGAAAAACTGTTCTCCTTAACCACTGAGGATAGGACAAGAAGCAATAGGCTTAAATTGCAGCAAGGACGATTTAGGTTGGACATTAGAAAAAACTTCCTAACTGTTAAAGTGGTTAAGCACTGGAATAAATTGCCCAAAGAGGTTTTTAAGACCAGATTAGGCAAACACCTGTCAGGGAAAGTCTAGATCAGGGGTCCTCAAACTGTGGGGTGCTCCCCCCACAGGGGAGCATGGAGGAACCTTCTGAGGGGGCGGGACCCAGGCTAACTCCCAAGGGGTGGTGACGGAGCGCCACCCAGCCCTGATCCATCCCCAGCTCCGCTCCAGCCCTGCTCCCTGCCGTGGCCCTGGTTCTTGACTGTGGCTCTGCTCCTGGCCCCAGCTCCGTCCCCGCTCCAGTCTTGGCCCCCGACTGCAGCCTGACCGTGGCTTCCACTCCTGGCCCCAGCCTCAGCCCCTGGCCATGGCTCCGTTCCTGGCCCCAAACCTACCCCCAGCCTCGGCTCCCTTACCCCGTCCGTGCCCTGTCTCTGGCTCAAGAGGGGGCGGGGGGAGGCGTGGACGGGGGTAAGGCGGGGTGCAACTGAAAAGTTTGGGGACCACTGAGCTAGATAAGATTTAGTCCTGCCATGAGTTCAGGGGACAGGACTAGATGACCGATCAAGGTCCCTTCCAGTCTGACAATTCTATTATTCTGTGTCCAGAGAGACTCTGAAGCTTCATGTACAGTCTTGGAAGAGTGAATGACATACCTATTCCAGGATACAAAGGAAGGATTTGGGAATGGAATGGAAACTAATAGTAAAATGATTATTTGGCTTACGTTTGGTTATGTGGTGTTTTAGTTACATGATTTCTGTTGATCTCTCTATTTTTGTGTTTAAAATTCAAGCTGTCTTCCTTTTCCTGCTCTTATGCTTTGCTCTGCACTTAAACCCTTGCCTACTTTTTATCTTAAAGCACTTTCCTTTCTTTTCAGAGCTGCTGGTGTTGAATGGCACTGATCCAGTTGCTGAAGCAGCCATTCGACAGTTAAGTGAGTCTGCAAAGCAGAAGCTGAAATCTCCAAGAAAGAAAAGCACCATTATCATATCAGGGGTGTCCAAGGTAGAGTTCAAAGTCACACTTGTATTTAATGCCCGACACTGAAGAGACTCTTCGCTTTGCTGAGTATGATACTTGAACACGCACTCTGCTCTCTTCCATTTTACAGTTTTTGCAGAAGCTGGAGTTTATATCCTTGTTGCTTCAGAAATTAAGTGTTGCAAGTTAAGCCTAAAAGCAGAGAGTTAATCAGACACAATTTAGCTAGACGACTAACTTTATTAGATAGAGGCCGTTATCTTGGGAGATGGGGCTGTGGTTAGAGTTGGGGAGGACATGTCCAGGCTCAAGAGCCTGGTGAGAATTCCAGCTGCGAGGCAAGGAGATGGTGTTGGAATTGCTACCAGGCTACAGTCCCTAGACTGGGCATGGGGGCTTCATCTTTCAAACTAAGCTCCCTGTAAAAGAGGTAGTTGATTTCTTTTTTTTTTTTAAATGTCCCACCACTCTCTCCGGCTGCTGGAAAAAAAGAAGAAGCTTTTGTCTCTTTATGTTCCCTGTCCTCATATAGCCTTCTGGCTGCTCTCGCCCAGCCCCCATCTTGTTCATTCTCCCTATCGAAGAGCTCCAAGGCCTCTGCTGCTTCTCATTTTTCCAAGCTGCCGTGCAGTGAAATTTACTGCCGTTTTTTCTCACTTTTCACAGCTACTTGTAGGGTTCTGAGGAGAAGCAGTGCAAGCTGACATAACCCTTGTCTGTCTGCACTGTGCTGTGAAAGCTCGGAGCAGCAGCATTGAAACTGTCTGCAAAATGGGAATGAGGCACTACATAGACTTGAATGCAGCAGACTTTCATAAAGGTTCCTTTGCCACCATAAGGTCTTCAAACCTTTTTTTTTTTTTTTTTTTTTTTAACCAAAGCTTAGATTTTTCTGGAAGTTTCTGGAAGATATCTTTTTAGTTCCTTCCACACAGATGCTTACTTGCAAAGGAAAGACTTCCACTGCAGTAATCACTACTGGTCAGTGGATTTTTTTTTTTTTAAACCAAGCCCTAATCCTTTTGTTAAAACCAAAGTTAATTTAGCTCTGTGCTCTGCTTAGAAAAGGAGCAAAGAGAATATGCGATACTGTGGAATTTTGGCAGTATCTGGGCAATGCAAACAGGGTGCAAAAAATGAATAAAACCCTTGGGGTGGAGATTGGTTTGTCCAGTAAATAGTGTCTTTTTCCCCCCCCCCTCTCTCTCTCTGTGGCAGACCTCCTTATCTCAGGACAGTGAAGCTGCACTGATGATGGACTATGCAGCAGCCATGGATGACTCATGTAAAGAGGAAGCCCCTTCCATGGTGGGGGATTCTACCACAGAAGTTCCCAATAAAAAACTACCACCAGCTGCTTCACAAATGCTACCTGCCACTGACCCAGAGGAAAATAGCCATACTGCGTGGGACTTGGATAACAGCAGCCAACAATGGACCAGCAATGCACTCTTAGACCAGGACTGTGAAGAGATGTCCGGGAGTTCATTAAGTGTCTCGGAATCTGAGAGTGTGAAAAAATCTAAAGGTATATGAGCTCTCTTGACACTTGCCTAGTATTGTATCAAAGTACTGATTTCTATAGCTGAACTTCAGTGTCTTTGTCAAGCAGCACTATTGGGTGATTCTTTTCTGTTCTTACCTTCTTAAACTTCCAAGTGGATTTGGTGCTGGTAAAAAGTGCCTGACTGATAACCCTGAAGAATGAAATCCTCTAGTTAACCACAAAAATACAGTACAGGCTTCCCTGCACTGTGCCCCGCCATCACGATATGGAAAGACTTGTTCCAGGAGAGAGAGGGTAAATTGCTCCAAATCCATTCAGTCATCTGGCTTCTCTGAGAAGATCACTGACCAAACTGCAAATTCCCTGATGCAAATTCTTTCTGGTAAATTAAGGTCAAGAGTAGTGAGGGCCCAAATAAAGAGAGAAAACAGTACACATCCACAATCCCCTCCACCATCCCCTCTGTGCACAACCTCCCACTGTCCCCTCCCCCTGACCCTCCCCACAAAAGGATATTTGTGTCCCTGATAAACTTTTTACTCTTTGTGCATATTAAACTACCCATTGAATAGTTTGTCCCTCTCCCCTCTTGCCTTTTTCAATAATACAGGTGTTTACAAAAGAGAGTGACACACAGGATGTGATTGTTTTCTTTAAATGAAGGAGAAATTGTTTTATCATCATAACTGATACTTGCCTGAGTGTGTCTGTAGGCTGCAAATGACCTGGGCACGTCTTGTGCCTGGTGGCTCATTAGATTTTTCTTCCCCTGTCCTCATACTAACTTTGGAGACGAATTTGAGTCTCACTGCTTCTGTTCTGTGGCTGGTGGGATTTTGAACCTGAAAAAAACCAGGTGGGAGGTGAGCTGGGAACATTGTGTTCAATGGACTCCACTCACCCACTTGCCTGTTACTAGTGTAGGAGAGAGGCAAGTCTAAGGGCCATTGTCCAGTAGCTGCCAAAGTTCTTATGTATGCCATCCCCCTCAAGACCTTTTCTGACTCTTTTTTTTTATGGCCTTCAGGAACAGTACTGAAAACCCCACCACAAAATTTTTATCTCTCGTGCTTTAAATTCATAATCTCTGCCGTAAAATATAACGTGGATCTTTACGTACTGAGGTTTCTCCCATTCTGTCATGATTTTCCCATCTTGTCTTTCCTCGCAGTCACTTATTGTTAGCACCTTACCTGAAGCTGTCAAGGTAAATGAGCAGTTTGGCAAATGTGTCCATAAGCTGGCCATTAAGAAGTTCTTTTATAGAGGGTGGGTTTGCCTGTGCGTAACTCTCTCATATTTTGAGACCTGAATATTAGGAAATGTGTGATTCCAGGGTACACTGTTACTAAGCCTCTGGACTCATTTCAAAATTTACCTTTGGAAAACAAAAACTTACATTTGAGTAGCTGTTTGGGTGGGGTTGTTGTTAAAAATGCAGTTACAATAAAAACATACTCTTTTCTTTTCTCTGTACAATCTGACTGCTCAGACTTAAATGCTACTCTCTTTTCTATTTTTAAAATAATTGTGTTCACCATCTCCTAACTCTTCAGTAGAAACATTCTGAGTTCATGATGCAATACATGAGTGCAAAAAAACATCAGGTGTCACATTCTTGCATATTGTGAGGATGTTTGTGTCACACTCCACAAATAGTACAATATTGTTCTACACAAAAGCCTGTCAGAAAAAAAATTCACAGTCTAACTGTGGGGCTCTTGTATGTTGTGTTCTCTATAGCATCATGGCTTTTGTGAAGTAAGACAGGAATATTTCCTCTTTCCCCCATCCGCCCCCCACTAAGTTATGCTAGTACAAGATGTTTGTTGTTTAAAAACTCACATCTGCATTCGTTTTGCAGGGGAAGCGTTTGCCAAATGTTCTACTTAGCCAAAAAAAATCCTTCACGTACAATGTTAATGGTTCACAATTTGTACTGTCTTTCATTATTATTTTTGCTCTTGCCTGTGTTGCTTTTTACCTCTTATTACCTTTCTGACTTCATCTTTCTTACTCATGCCTTTTGTAAACTTAAGAGGACTACTATGCCAACCTGAATTAATTGCCTACACAGTAAGTTATTTTTGTTTTACTTTTATTAAAGAAAATGTAGCTTTACTGTGAGACACTTATTGCAAAAGTGAAGCAAAACTTTCGTTTGTTTTCTCACCTGTTATCCTCTTCCCTGTGTCAGGGTTGGGTTTTTTCCTTCTCTCCGCAATACCTTTGTTTCTGTAGAGAGTTCTTAGCAGCTTAGTCTGTAGTAGCAAGTCATTCTAATTTAAGTGTGTTACCCTTACAAATAATTGATTTGGGGGTGTGGGGGAGAAGATTCCCCTCTCCTCTGTCCAGATTGAAGATAACAGATTGGGGAAACTTGGATAATTACTGCAATTTTACTGACATCTCGCTGTATTTCTATGGCATTCATCCCTGTAGGAGCCTACCAAAGACATGCATGTACAAACTACAGATGATTACATACCCATACATGAATACTGTGTGTGTTTTACAAATTGTTTATGGCTTTCTAACACTCTTTCCTAACAATCCCCAATTATTTGAGCTATAATATCTTTATATTTAAAATATTGCAATATCATTTCAAAAACCGTATTATTCATTACATACATAGTGCACGTTTGTTTGCCTTTATGGAGCCAAGCAAAACAATTAAGACTCAAACGTGACTTGAACTCATTCAGAGTGCTTGCTAAGGATTCTACGTGCCCCACAAAAGGATTGCATGAGAATACAAGTTGATTTTGTATTTGCTTTCACCTGTTTCCAGTCACTTGTGTTTCCATCCTACTGCCCAGCTAACCTGGCTGTTTCACCAGCAGCACCACCTCCTGAAAGAAAGATACTCCTGCTTCCAGAAGTATAGATTGAACATTAAAGTATAAGCAGTACCAAAGTGAAAGCAGAGGCATGTATTAAATAACTATATTGCACTTCCTGGATGGAAGTTACTTTTGTGGAATAGAGAAGACTGGGAGAAGGAGGGGCTTTAGTCCAAAGCCACGAATAATATGGAGACACGGGATACAAAACTCATTAATTAAACAAAAAATGTACTAAATACAATTCTTCAATAATCAATTTGAGTGGGAGTGGGGAACAATGTTGTTGTACAGGACAACTAATCTTGTATTAATTGTAAGGATATTGCACTGAATTTCATTAGGGTATGTCTTAATATGATGCATTTGACAGGAGATTCCATTGACAATAATGGTAGCCATATCCTACTTCCAGGACAGTATAATATAAAAAGTTCCCTGTCTGCCTTGGTTTATGTATTCATAGGTAATGACAGCAAAGCAAAGCGAATGGCATCAAGATGGTGATGGGTGCCAATAAAAGAACCTAGCTAGACTCGTTAGATTAGATAGTGGTGTGAATACAAGCTATTGTGACTGTACAGCACTGGCAAGTTAGTAATAGAGACCACATTTTGTTCTCTTGTACTAGTTTGAGCTCCAGAAAAGAAGATAATGAGTACTTGATGCTCACTGTTTGGGGTCCTCAGCTGCACTCCCCCCAAGTTCTTCACTTTAACTGCCAATTTCCAATCTGCATGAACCCTCTAGAGGAGGAGATGAAAATGCCACCACCCCACTGTGCACAAAACCAAGTTTGTCATTTTAAATCTGTATTGCTAGACCTTCCTTTTAATACCAATGTTGGCTGACCTCTCCTCTTAACTTCAGGGTTTTGTATCAGACACTGACTAATTGCATGCTTCAGCCTCACAGTTGAGGCTATGTGTACACACAAAACAGGATCACTTACAGAAGAGAGAATTCTTAGAAGTGGGGGACTGCTGGCTCCCAAAAGCAATTCATTTTCTTACAGAAAGAAAAGATTACTGATGATTTGTGTTACATATGCAAGTTTATTGAGGGGAGACAGGCTGTAGTTGGCATGACCGCATAACACATGACACGCTTGCCTTTTCATGCATTAATCAGGACTGTATTATTAGAAGTATTTTTCATGTAATTGGGGTATTAATTTAGTACGTAACTACTTATGTCTGTTCATTTTAACAACCCTGCTTGACGACAAACTGGCGAGGGATTTTGAAGAGTTTGGCGCATGTGCAAACTGAGACTTTTTCAAAGATTTATTACTAGTCCAGATTTGGGCTTTTTTTTTTTTTTTCCCCCCCCTTATGGAAACAGCAAATGGCACATCCTTGACAGCCGGCTCCCTGCCAAATGCGAAGAACATCTCAATGAAACACTTGAAAGAATGTTTTTAACATAGGAAAAACAATGCATGTTTCCCTAGCCTCGTTTTCTGAAACAATTGAATTCCTTTCTGCTGAAATTTTAAAAATGAAGAAATTTAGCCACTTTCCATGCCCAGTCAGCTAAAGTTAGGCAAAGTTATAAGCATCTGACAACAGGACATTTATAATGGCAAGTGTTGGGCAACTTAACTGTAGGTACCAGCTCCACCTATAATACACACACTGACTTGTACAGGCACATGGCTTGTATTGCTCTGAATAAATTAGCATTTACAGATGCCAATGGGGATCCTGAACTTGGAATTTAAATGCCAACTTCATCTTGTGCATAAACTAGCTGTATACTCTCTCTCCCCTGCTCCCCCCCCCCCCAGCTTCCTTGCTATTTCAGCAGCAATCTATGCACTAGATATCTGGAGGGAGGAGGGTAGAATGTGTGTGTATTTCTGAACCTGTCATCCCATTCATTTCATGTCTCTTCCCCCGTACCATATGCTGTACTTCCTAGTGTATTGGAAGGATTAAATCAACCTGAATGAGATGTGAGAACTCAAAGATCCTGGAATGTTGCAGCCCACAATGAATGCTATGCACGTATCATGGGCTTTAAGAGAGCAATTGAAACTAAGCAAATGGAAGGGAAGTCTACAATACTCGTGGATTGGCCCTGAAAAGCTGGAGAATTCAAAGGATCTCCAATATAAACAATTCTCATCTGTACCTTGTTCTGTAATAGCATCTCTGTCCTTTTCAACCACACTCTTTTTTCGAGGACTGAAGGAAAACTGACATTCTCTTTAGTGCTCCTCTTAACAATAACAGTAAATGCCTACGTTGCTTTTGTTGCAGATAATATTTTCTTCTTGGCTTTTCTATTACCTGTAAGTGTCTGTGCATAAATAGAGATCTATAGTTGCTGTAGGTCCTCATGAATCTGAGTGATTAGGTTAGAATGAAAAGCGCTATTTCCATGGAGTTGAGGGGAGGTGAAAGAATATATATACACACACTTGGTCTTTCACTAACTTAAGAGCCTAGACTTTCCCAAAATTGTTCCATTTTGGGGTGGAGGGAGGAGGTATGTGCATGTTGCTGGAAATACAGTAGCATACAGTGTAGATGCATTCTGTCATGTAAGCATCTAGTTGACAGCACAGATCGTGTACAGGAAAACTTAAGTTATTGTGACTAGCTACAAAACAGAACTTTGGTAGAGCATTGATGTTATCTAACCTAGAGAACGTTCATAATATTCTTGCTCCAGTACAGAACATTCTTGGTTTCCTAGCTTGTCTTTCACACTAAGTATTTCAGAGGGCATCATTTAAAATTGGAAACACACTAAAAATGATTTTTTAAATAGAATGTTAAAACAAAATAAAATGGTGATCCATCGGGGAAAGCATATTTATATCTAAATTCTCCATCTCATTCACCTCTGCAGGTGGAATTTTGAAAAAAAGTGCAAAGCTGTTTTTCCGTCGGCGGCATCATCAGAAGGATCCAGGAATGAGCCAGTCACACAATGATCTTGTTTACCTGCAGCAGCCAACATCTGATGAAACCCGAAGGAAGGGAGCAACGCTAACACGCATCCTTCACAAGAAAATTCTTTCTAAGAACAAAAGCAAGAACAAGCTGAATGGCACTTCCATGGAGCCATGTGTATAAAACCTAATGCTCTCTAAATGATACTTGCACATCAATTGATCAGCGGTTTACAAAACAATACTAGAAGATGTAAACACAGATTGTGACATGCATAAAATGATATTCACAAATGCAGTGGTTCCAGAATAAGCAGACAAAGCTTGGCTTTTATTTTTCCAAAACACTTTATTTTTTTTAAAAGCCTTTAAGCAAGAAGGATCCTCCTGTCCCCACCAGCCTACTCCTAAGCATAAATAGTGTTGATTGTATGATGACAACATGTTTTCTCCCCCACTCCAATCCAAGTTGTCACTCTGCATTCAATCCTGATTTGAAGAAGGTTTGAATCTACCACTCCTAGTGATAAGATTTTTATTTTTGGGAGGGATGGGGGTAGAGAAGGTGGGTTGGACTGTAGAAGTGGTGTGACTGGGGAGGCTCACCTTTTTTTAAGTTTAGAATATTTAATCTATCTTACATTTAACTTCTAGCCAACATGACTTCTTGGTTTCTAGGTAGATGACTGGACCACTGTAAAGAGGTAACGTACCACTGTGGTTTGTGCTTCTGTAATAAGAAACAATAGTAGCAATGCAGATCTCAACTTGGGTTTCTAGACAGGCTGAAAGTGGACGCCAAGAGACTCTGATCTGGTTCCTGTTATAATTTGGAAACCGGTTTGTTTCTGGAAAAGGAAATTAAATGCTGATTAATACAACCTGCTGTAATAACTTGTAAATCAGTGTAGGTAGACGTTTACCTTTGATGTTAGCCATAATAATTGATGATTATGCAAAGCTGTATCCTAGAATATTTAATTATGTGCATATATTATGCTAAAACCCCTTTTTTTCTAGGTTTACTTTGTTCCCATTTGCAAACAAAGTATTTAAAAGGTCTTACTGTTACTTCTATTTCCCCCACTATATGAGAAGCTATAAGTGCTAATGCAACAGTTTTATTTTGGGGACTCTACACCCTTATCTACAGTACTTTTGTAGACCAGTATACTAGCAACCATATCAAAAGCAAAGTTAGGAGCAATAAATGTTGTGTAGATCACGTTTAATCCTACTTAGATTTTTATTAGTTCATGGTCTGATTTGCTAGTTACCAGTAGCCTGGAAAACAGAATTTTTGAAATGTTTCTCTTTCCCTTCCTTCAGTTACAAGTTTACAAGTTTTGTCATATGGTAAGGGTTTTTTTGGTTTGGGTTTTTTGTGTGTTTTAAAAGATATTGTAGTTAGCTCCTTTCTTTAATATCTGATAAAAGAAAAATTGTAGTTCTCACTTAGTCCCCTCTTAGGCAGTTTAACTAAAACTTCTGTATCTAGATACATTTTACAGATTACATATTTTTCATATATATGCCTGTTTACACATTCCTTTGCCATATATGCATTCCCTGTTGAGAACATAGCACCCAATCCTGCTGTCTTTACCCAGGCAAACATGCCTGTTGCACCAATATCACCACTGATCTAAACTGATGCAATTCTATTGAAGTGAACAGAGTTGTGCCTGTTTCTGTCACTAGTGAATTTGGCCCAAAGACTTCAGTAAGACATTTGACTGAGTAAGGATGGCAGTATTGGGGCTTAGCCTTAAAGGCATATTTTCCCTAAATGGAAACTTGAATAATTGAACTAAGAGCTTTCAATACTTGTGGTAGGCGCCAAATTCCTTAGCAAAGATGTACTGAAGGGTATAAAACTTGGGGGGGGGGGGGGAATCTTTAGCAAAAAATAAAATATCCAAAGAAATGAACCACCAAATGCTTTTAACTGAGCCTCTAGTTCCAAATACATTTTATTTGGCCTAGTAATAGGACTGTGACAGTGCTGTCATGCATACATTTTACAGAAAATAGGTACTGTCAACAGTCTTGCTGTATTTGTTGTTATAAATACTTGAAGGCATTTTTAAACACTATTTTAAAAAAATCTTAAGTTTGTTGCAGTTGCAATTTTTTGTACTATAACTATGCACTCTACAGCTTTTGTGGGGTTTTTCTGTTGTGGGTTGTTGGTTTTTTTTAAATCCGAAATCATTATGGCTTTGGGATTAGGTTAAAGTCCTACTTTAACATATTTGAGACTGTTTCTCCTTTTTACTGACTTGCAAAAAACTGAGATTAGGATTCCATATCTACTTTACAACAGTTTATGCCATCAGCACCAAAAGGCTGACCCTGCACTCCTTTGGTGCACACACAATTCCCCTTGACTTTGTTAGGTGTTGTTTGCACGTAATGGTAGGTAAAAGAGAGATCCCTGCCCTATTTAAAGTTTTTGATCTGGTCTACACTACAGACTTATATTGGTATAACTGCGTTGCTCAGGGGTGTTTAAAAATCCACACCCTTGAGCAATGTAGTTATACCAACCTACCTCTCCCCCTCCATGAAAGGCAGATTAATTATGCCGATTGGAGAGCTCTCCTGTAGTTTAGAGTGTCTTTATTTAAAGCACTATAGTGGCAAAACTCAGCGCTGCCCTGATGCAGCGTTTTAAGTGTAAACCCCCCAGGAGACCAGTAACTCTTCATTTTTATGGAAGTCTTGGATGACTGCCAAAATTTGAGTTTTGGTGGTGGGGAACTAAGGTGGAGACTAGAGTAGCCTATTCTCAAGATGGAGGGGACAAAGGCATTTGGGATAAAAGGGGGTCTTAATTTTTGTTGTTAAATTAAAAACTTCTCAACGGCCCCTCCAAAATAGCCCTGTTCAGATGGATAGTGATTTAAGATTTGCCACATGTGGCTAGGTCATTTCCCCCTCTTCTAGAAATCACTGTAGATAGTGTTGAGAACATGTTAGCCATAGTCACTAGTTGTGAACCCAAACTGACAGTTCAAATCCTCAGTATTTCAGATGTTCAAAATCATGATCCAGACACCCCCCCCCTTCAAAAAAAAAATTGAGATTAAAAATAAATGTGAGGGGGTTATATGCCCTCTGGTTTCTGAGCCTTCACTCTGTCATGTTTTTCAAGCTTTCCTCTGCAACCATGAGGACTAGGAACTTACTCTTATTTTTAAATGAAAGCTGAGAGTCTCATGTAATCATTTTATTTCCAAGCATTGGGGCTTTAAATAAAATCTCATATTGGAAAGCTCACTGTTAAAATTGCAAGAGCTAGCAACACTCAATCCTATGGAAATAGATGGGCACATACCAGTAGTTCACCTACAGCCTGCTCCCATCTACGTGAAGATGAGTTTTGCCACAGAGTTCAGCAAGATTGAGCACTTAACGTTAACACTGGGTCCAATCCTCTCAAGTGCTGAATGCCTCCTGTTGGTATTCTGTGAAGAATACCAATGGGCATGGGGGCAGCACAGTACCTTGCAAGATCAGATCCAGCATGGTTCTCTAACTTTGGGGAAGGGCAGGGGTTGTAATATACGGACACACATACCTTAATGATTTTAGTAGTTCAACATTTGAGAAGGAATATCACATCATGCACCAAAACCCTTGCATTGTGTTATAGTTTTTCCTCATAATCAAATTATTTCAAAGCTGTATTGTGGAAATAATTCATGAAATCTTTTTGTGGTGTTTTTTTAATTCTTATTTATCCGTGCATTCTGTAAGCCAAAGAAAGTATACAGCAGTTGGTTTATTTGGGTTTTTTCCCCCGTGTGTTTTCTCTTTATTGTTATGTAGAAATTGCAGAAGGAAACAGTGAAACTAACTATACTTTGTACATTTGACAGCACTTCACCTTCCCACCTTCACTCCAAATTGTCCTTTTCAGTTCTAGTGATCCCTTAGGTGTTAGAGCAATAGTACTATAGGGTTGGGGGGGGGGGGGTAGAGGAGGAATCACATAAATGTGACTTCTTTTTTTATTGCTTGTGTCTCATTGAATATAAAAGCCGAAAGTTAAGATACATATGAGCGGGGTACCATAAAAACCCCAAGTAGACCATAGCATAGGATTAAATGACTACTCGAAGGGGACAGAGCCTGGTAATACAGTCCATATTTACATGTAGCTGCCCTACAGGAAAAAGCTATGATATAAAAAGCAGAGTTGTTAACTAAACTGCTTTTAGCAACCAATGGCGTCACATTTACTCCTTGACATCCACATTGACTTCTGTGGGACGATTCATGTACTTAAAGTAAGGTCTGTGTTTAGGTACCTTGCTGACTCAGGGCCTTAATGATAAGGAAACTCTGAATACATTCAGTTAATCTTCCCACCATTCAATTAAGGGTGAGCGATGTATTACTCAGGACAGCTATACTGCTGTTGTGCAAGCTACTAGCGAGCTGCAAAAGTAGCTGGCATATATGGAACTGGTTATCTTGCCAATCTTGTTATTTTAACAGCCCTATATAAAAAGTGTAGCTGTTTACCAAGGGTGTAATATGCTTGCATATTCCAAACAGGGTGAAACATTTACTCTTAGCACTCAGCTGTGATAACTTTTTTTTAAATTTGTACACTAAAAGAGCTTGGTGCAATTAAGAGGACTGTGCTGTACAGATTTATTAGACTATCACTAATAAGCATGAAAAGAGGATGTCTCTTCTTTTTTTAAAAGAAATAACTACTGTTGTACATAAAACAATAAACACCAATTGTCTCTGTATAGTATCCTGTCATATGTGCCCAGGTCTTCCAGGTGTACCAGATCGTCTGTCTGCTCATCTGCATTAATAACAAGACTCCATGTTTACAGGGCCTCTTTACCTGTTTTCTTTTAGCAGCAAGCTCCTCCTAGCTGTGCCTGAACCCATCGAGGAAGGATCCTTTGCTGCTCTATTAAGATGCATAGTAAAGCTGTGTTGGGAGGCAGCCTATTGGAGGGGATTGAGGGACTAGTGAATAATTTGAGCCTAAGCTTTGATGTTTGCATAGTTTGTCCAGGTTTATGAACATGCCCAGCTCTTAATGGACAATTTGTTGTATCCCAAAACCAACTATCACTTCACCATTTTTTTTTTTTGGTCAGAAAAGGTCCTTTAGCAGAACAGAATGTCCAGAAGTCACCTTGTGTGGAATCCTACAACAGTAGGGCTGGGTGGCACCTCGACAGGTAATGTAGTCCAGCCCCGTGCACTGAGGCAGGATTATGTATACATAGCAGTATTGCAGTGTTGGTTGTCAAGATGCAATGGTGTTTAGATGAACTGAACGGAGCGGTTTGCCTAAAGGATACTTAGTGTTCTGTGTGTTTAGTTTGTGTGTGTGTTTAAAAAAAAAAACTGGAATTTTTTGATGTTCATTTTCCAAACATTAAAACTGGGATGAAATTGGGGTTTTAAAAAATTGGGGAAAAGGGAAAAAAATGTTCATAATATACACATTTTACTACAGTATAATTGAAACATTTTTATGTACAAAGATATTTTTGTCTCACTCAGAGCTAATAGTTTTTCCAGAAATCCTGATTTGCATACGCTCATATAATTTTCTTCACAGTATCCTCACTCTTGTTGAGTCTCTTGCTGTCTTGGAGGTAGTCTAACTTTGAAAATAAGCACCCTGCATCAAGACATCCAGGGTGTTCACTCAGAGCTCACCATGTCACTTGGCTGAAGTTGGGAAGTGTGTCTTGATGACTTCCAAAAAGCCAGCACATCCAGTTTCACATCAGGGTTAGGCATGTTCAGATAAGTCAGTACCGGGTTTACAATGGTGCCATGGAGTCAGGTGCTTGCTCAGAAGAGGCCCTGGCCTGCTCCGCTTACAGTGAGCCCCCGCCAGCCTCTGGTTCCCTCTCCCCCGCCTACCACTTGCTCCTCTCGGCCTGCCTGCCGGTCCGCCAAGGGCTCCTCTCCACCCCCTGGCCCCACCTGCCAGCTCCTCTCTGCCTCCTGGTTGGACTCCAGTGCATCTCTGTCTCCAGGCACTCTTCTTCCTGTCATCTATGGGGCCCCACCTGTCTTCCCAGAGTGAGCCGCCTGGGACTTGTGCAGAAGCCTGGCCAGTCTTGGCCAGTTGTGGGGGAGAGCCCTGGCCTCCCTGATCACGCCACTCCCGAGGAGCCGGAGTGATTTCCTGCCCCAGGACAGCCCTGGCTGCGCTGCCGGCTCAGCCTGGCAGACAGTCACCTCCCAGCAGGGAGTGCGGGAGTAGGTCTCTGGGGGGACGGAAGGGGAGCTGGGCTGTGAGGGGGTGGGGAAGATCTGTGTGTGTTGGGGCACTAGGGAGTGGAGGTTCTGTGGGGTGCTGGGCAGTTGTGGGGCTGTGGGCAGGGGGCACTGAGCAGGGGTACTGTTGTGCAGGGTGCAGTGCATTTGTGGCAGGATCTGGGGGGACACTGGGCATAGGAGATCGGAGGGGTGTTCCCGTATTGTGTGGGTGAGCTCTGTGGCATGGCATGGGCTCACCCCCGAGGGGAAGGGGCACGCTGACAGCACAGGGCCAGGCGGGCCATTGTGCATCTGGCAACTACCGCTTTGTAAATAGTGCTCTCACACTGGGCTGGGTAGAGCGGGTCCCTGCCATGCCATGTCATGCCCTTGGCCAGCCCCTCACTCCAGGGACCGACCTCCACATGCCATGCTCCATTGCCTCCATGGTGGCCCACAAATATGTTTGGGGCCAGGCCCACAAAAGGTTAATCCTGCCCTGAGGTAAGTAGTAAATTCTCCTTTTCAGATTTGAAATTCCACCTTTAGTGGCAAATGGTTGAAACACTCTGGCATAAGAGTCATAGTTAAATGCAAAATTCACCATGAGGAACAGGTGCAATACTTGGATGATGTTCTAAAATGAATCTTCAGCACCAAACACTTCAGGGTTCATTGTGTTGAAGGTTTTGAACGCGCTTTTTTTGTTTTCTTGTGTTCTGGGGTCGGAAGGATTTCTAAAAACAGCTGGATTTTCTTGACACGTTTCTCCTGCAGCGTTTGTACTCAATTCAGCTGAAATTTTGGTTGTCAGGATATGGTAAATGTGTGTATTGGCAAACATGTTGGCAGTAGTCAGAAAAAACTCCCGTGTTTTCTGTGTGTCACACAGTAATACCAAGTTTTCAACAATGAACATTACCTTGCTGTGCAGAATCTGGTGGTCATTTTGGTTATTTGCCAGTCTCGTCAGAGTTTCTGCTTTAGATCCAACAAACTCAGGATGATCTAGGAGACCCATTAGTACAGTCCATGCGTTATTTACATGATAGGCAGCACAGTACAAACTCATCCAATGATGTGGCACAAAGGGGTATATAATTGGCAGCCAGTTCTGCACTCATCTCCCACTGTGTAAAATGGAGCCTTCAACTTGTTCGCAAACGGCCCCAAATCCTATGATGCATGATTTCATGTCTTTTATTTCTTCTGTAGCAAAGAAATAGGTGAGCAGCATCTCCTTGTGAGTCAATCATAGTGCGATATTAACATTGTTTGATTTTCGACTTCCATCAGGTGTGTGTTCTGCGTTTTACACTGCAGAACTGCTTCAGTCTCAGCACTGCAGGACACAACAATCGCATAAAGCTTTAGTGTTTAACAAAAATAAGTACCTGAAAAAAATATTAACGGAGTGTAAGTCAGTAAAAAACCCAACTCCCTTAATTAAAAAAAATCTGGTAATTTGTCAATGGAAATTGGTAAAAACTGAAAACCCGGAACACTAAGGGTACTCAAGACCCCAGTCCTCGAATGAGCTCTGTGTGGGTGCTGGGGGCCATCTGAATGGAGCCCATTGTAGAATTGGAGCCTAAAGTATTATTTTTAGTTCACTGGCCAAAATGAAAAATAAAGTTCTGGGTTGACCTGAAATGAACCATTTCATTTTTTTACTTTTTTTAATCTTTTTTTTTTTAAAATAAAGTAAATTTTGAAACAAAGTAATTTCAAATGAAAAAAATCAAAATGTTTTGGTTCAACTTTTCTTTAAAACAATTTTGAATTTTTCAGAATTTTTTTTCAATCAAAACACTTGGGCAAATTTGACCTGTTCACAAAATGTTGGGGGTCAACCCAAACCTGCATTGTTTGGTGACAAAAAGTTTTGTTTGAAAAATTTCACCCAGCTCTACTTCTGGATAATCCTGCCAGCCTCTTAGCAGCTTGAATGCACATTTTAGCGCTATAATTATTGACTATCCTCTTCTCTCAAAAGGTATGTAAGTAGAACTTGTTTCTGAAAAGGATAGTTTTTGATTTGTGTGGGGGTATAAAGCCAGGGAGGGGTTAATTGTAATGATTTTTCTGTTTCTCCCCCCCACACACACACACACACACTTTTTTCTGTGGTGACTCTCTGCCTAAACTGACTTTTTTTTTTTTTTCTAGGGGTTTGGCCATACTGAACTATAAATCTATTCAATGGCCCCCAAAACTGCAGAGTTAGTGTTGCTTGGTGGTATGTCGTCCCGTCCAGTATATTGAGTTGGGCAAAACTCAAACTTCTGAAACAGGGTCTGGGAATGGGAGGAGCCAGGCAACTTTAAGCATGGCCAGTGCTTCTAGCCTCACCTGTAATAGCATTGTGGAAATCATTTAACAGCTTAATTTGTTAATTCTGTGTAATGTTTCAACAGTCATATTACAGGAGCCATCCTACCTCTTTGTGAATATGCTTTGTAACACGTGGCATAGTGGCTGGGACATGTGAGAGTGTGAGTAATGCCCCATTGTTTACAAGTTTCAGAGTGGCAGCCGTGTTAGTCTGTATCCGCAAAAAGAACAGGAGTACTTGTGACACCTTAGAAACTTAACAAATTTATTAGAGCATAAGCTTTCGTGGGCTACACTGTGCACTGTGGGAAGGCTCCAGCCTGTTTAGTAATGCAGAAGATCTCATGTTTGTGTTAGCATCTGTGGGTTTAATTGTATGGTGCCGGCGTTTAAGTCCAGAGAATCCCAGTTAAAGCATAAAAGTATGTTTACACTACAAGCACTACAGTAGAGGGTACATCCTTGCTACAGTGAGAGAAGTAACTCCTGTTACTGTAGTAAAGCCAGGGTGTCCCTTATTTTAAGATGTATTAAAACCGATAGCTTCCATTTAATATTTAAAATGGTATTTAACTGCATTGTATACAATAGAGTGGTGGAAATGAACACTGGAAAGAAGAATATGATATCCTAAGGGCAATGGTGTTTCCCTGACATGTCCTTTAAAATACAGTGTTGTCCTGTATTTCTCATGAGGTTTTCCCTTATTTTCAGACGCCACAGCTGGGCACCCTAATCCACCCTGTGAGGCAGGAGTTGGTCAATGGAAAAATTCTTCTATGGCCCAAGCTGTGCCTACAGCAGGGGTTAGACCTACCTACCTGCATCATTTCTACAGCTCTGAGTGATGGAGCAGGTGGCTGTAAGTCAGGGGTTCTCAAACTAGGGGTCAGGACCCCTCAGGGGGTTGCCAGGTTATTACATGGGGGGGTTGCGAGCTGTCAGCCTCCACCCCAAACTCTGCTTTGCATCCAGCATTTATAATGTTTATATAAATATATTAAAAAGTGTTTAATGTATAAGGGGGGGTCCTACTCAGAGGCTTGCTGTATGAAAGGGGTCACCAGTAAAAAAAAGTTTGAGACCCACTGTTGTAAGTGCTAGGGGCAGACCAGGGCTGGTGTGTGGCAGCCTGCAGCACAGTGGTTTGAGCACCGGCTGGGCTGCCCTGTGTGAGTGCACAAGATCCCCAGGTGTGCAGCGAGTGGGGGGGCCATGAATAAGGAGAATTGTTGCAAGGGGACGGGGAGAGCTACCAAACCAGCTACAAAGCACTGAAATAAGGGAGGCAGTATCAGAGGGGTAGCTGGGTTAGTCTGGATCTGTAAAAAGCAACAGAGGGTCCTGTGGCACCTTTAAGACTAACAGAGGTATTGGAGCATAAGCTTTTGTCTGACGAAGTGAGCATTCACCCACGAAAGCTTATGCTCCAATACATGTTAGTCTTAAAGGTGCCCCAGGACTCTCTGTTGAAATAAGGGAGGGTCCCTTAAACTGGGCCAGGCACCCGCCCACTGACCTGTGCTGCAGGCGAGCTTGCAAGGGTGGTGGCTGAGCTCTGGCAGGCAGCCTCCCTCGCCGGTGCGTACAGCGCCCTGCACAGGGGCCCGGACCCAGCCGGCTGCAGCAGCCTCGGGGCGCGACTGCAACAGCCCTAGTGTATAGCCCCGCCCCCACAGCGCGGCGCGGGAGTAGGCGGCCCCCTCCGCGAACTACGACTCCCATGGTGCTTTGCTGGCGGGCGGCCGGGCCGGCTTCCGGTGGAGGGTGGTTTCCGGAGCGGATCGGAACCTGGAGTCCGGATTCGATCCGGGTCGGAACATTCCAAAAGCAGGTAACGCAAATCCCCGCATTCCAGCGCGGCGCGCGGCGTTGCCCGCCCCTGGCCGGCGACCCCTCCCCACCCCTACTGCCCCACCACCGCGCGCCGCGCGGCCCCCGCCCCCCTGGGGCTGCCCGTGGCGCGCGGGGCCCCCGGTCCGGCTGCGCCGGAGCCGCCGCCGCCTCCGCCTCCATCTCCATCTCCAGGCCGCCTGTTCTTTGTTACAGCGGCCGCGCCGCCGCCGCCGGGGGGGCCGGGCGGGTCCGAGGCAAAACCCGGCGGAGCCGCTCCCGGATCCCGGCCCAGCCGCCCGCTCCCCCGGCGCCTTGGAGCTGCATCCCGGAGCCGGGAGCGGCCGGGTTCGGGGCCGCGCGGAGCCCGGCTGGGGGGGGGCTGGGGCTCGGCAGGTGCCGGGAGCCTGCAGGCCCCATGTCACGCTCTGATGGCTCGTGTGCAGCCCACCCCCATTTCCCCGGAGCGCGGGGTGTAATGATCCGCCCTCTCCCCCCGCTGCACACCACCCCCCTGGGTTCCCAAGCCCTTCCCAGGGCTGCAGCCGCTGTGAGCTAAAAGCTACTAAGTCCGATTTTAACTACAGCCACCCCCTCGCCCCTCCTGGAGAGCCCGGCACAGGCTCGCTGCTGAGACCGGAGAGAGCTGTTATCTGTTGTCGCAGGGGTGAAATCACCATAACTGAGGTGTTGATGAACAGACTCTTTGTGAGTCTTTCCAATCCATAAATGCGCAAACTGATTATTTAAACAGCATATTAAAATACAACGTGGAAGCACTTTGCACGTCCACAGAGAGGCAGGATTTATTGTATATTTCCAGAGAGGGTTGTTGTTACTTCTCTCTCTGGATACACAAGCCCTCTATGAGTTCTGTGCCGAGGTGAGATGTTTTGACTTCCGATTTTAAGGGGTTTGTTCTCCTGTCTTTGGGCTACACATTACCTAGACCTGAAAGGATTTAGCTGTGACAAAGCATTATTCTGCCACATAAAGTGAAACCTGTGCTAAAGACCCCCACCTCCAGTGAGGGAAACCACTGCTGTCAGAAGAAGCCACTTCAAAATCTCTCCAATTTTCTTCAGTCTTTAAAGGCCACCTCTACCAGGCTGTGGGGCTTTTTCTGGTTGGTCCCTTACATATTTTTGAAGGATGACTCACTACTCTCTTGCACTTAATGTAAACAGGATCTTCGTTGGCAATGTTAACAGATTGCTTTGGGCCCAATCCTATCTTAAAGTTAAATTGGATCAGGCCCTTTGTAAGCAGGTTGGGAAGTGGTCTCATTTAGGAAATTATTATTAAGTATTATTTATATAATACAGGCATTACCATCATGGTATTGATATATACATTTCTTAGTCTTTTTACATTTAAAATATTGGCTTCCTCTAAATATTGGTTTCAGAGTAGCAGCCGTGTTAGTCTGTATCCGCAAAAAGAACAGGAGTACTTGTGGCACCTTAGAGACTAACAAGGTGCCACAAGTACTCCTGTTCTTTTTTCTAAATATTGGCCAGCTCTATTGGCCTCCAGGGGAAATGTACTTTTCAGGCAGTGGTGAGGATGAAAGTGGTATGGTCCTCTCCACCCTGTAACTGTCATGGTTAGTTCTGAATTGTCATTCTGGCCTGTGGAAATGGAAGACACTTGAAAGTTTTGCAGTAACCTTATTTTATTTAGTAACAGTTAAATGTTACATTTTTGGCTAAAATCCATCTGCTTATTGGGGTGCATCAAATGGTATAAATGAATGTATGTGATACCTAGGTTTATTGCTAAAGTATGTGCTTTAAAGGCATGATGAAAAGTCAGGAAGACAGGACTAAGGGAGGGCAAGATAACCTTTCATGTTACTAGGAAGTACTTTGAGTTTTCTGATAGCAGTTAACAATGTAATGTTATGGTTTTTTATTTCAAGCCATTTAAATTATAAAACATATTGGTCCTATCATTTTGATTCTGCTTTGTAAGTGCTGGCCTATAACTTAACAAGGTGTGATGCTGTAGGTTGAATTATAAAGGAAAAAATGCCCTTTTCCATGGTGCATTCAGTGCTGTTTCCTGTAAAACATTAATTCCTTGCTGATGCCTTTCATTAAATACACTTTGAAGTTTACTTTTTCTTAGTACACACAAGTGATTATCGTGTTCACAGAGGGGCTAAATAAAATATGCTGTTTTTAAAAGGTACAACACAAACTCGGAACTTTACATTTTGCTAATCTGCCCTCTAAATGATTGGGGCATAAAAAATAAGACATCCTTTCCCCATCTCTCAGCAAAAAAATTAACAGTAGAATTGTATACTCAAGCCTTGTGTTACTAAAACTTTATTACTTGACAAAGTATACTGCAAGATATCTTTAATATGGTAAGAAGTATTATAAGTAAACTACACCGTGAAATAAGTGAACAAAGTAAACTTCTGATGAATTTTTCTTGTTTTATGTGTGTATTTGCAACCTTCATTCAGTTGTAGTGTGTTCCAGTTATTTGGGCAAATTAGTGAAGTTCTACTGTATTGTAGAAAGAGAAACCTGTATCATACACTCTCATCCTCATTTGTTTTCATAATGACAGGTATCCTCATAAATTCAGACAGAATTAAAGGTTTGAGTCTATGCATCTTATGCTTGAGTTTTAAAAAAATTATATTGTTTCCCTTTATATCTAGGTTACCAGTTCAGTTTGTGAAACCAAAATTGCGCATCTTGCCACTATGACCTACATTTTCCAACTCTGTGTTTTAAATATGTAACAATGTCCACTCACTCTGGTATGCTCAGATAAATGGAAATATTTTTATAAGAGCAATTTAAATATGTAGGTCCTGATCCTGCAACTGGCACCATGTGCCTGTATAGACCCTCAGTGGGGCTGACTTCAATGAGGCTCCACATGGATTTTATAGTTCGTGCATATGGAAAAGCTTTCAGGATCGGAGCCTTAATACAATTGGAAAAAGGGAGTTTACTTGGTTATGTTCTTAGAGCTCTTGCTTACATACAACATTGCTCAGTTATAAAATCTGAAAATAGGCATCACCTACATTTACAATCTGCTGATGATTATTAAATTATTACAGTAATGCTGTAAACTTTTGAGGGGTGAGTAAAATTCTCCCATTTACTTGCAAAATCTTAACTGGTTTAACATATAACTATTTATAGGATGCTATCTATCACTTGGGTATAGTTATGTATATTGGTAACTGAAGGGGCAAACAAACAGATTCTCTTCACTAACTATTATATTATAAGTATACCAAGCTGATGATAGCTTGCTGTTTGTGGGCTGACAGAACTCGTATGCTCCTTGGTGTAGATAATTTGCTAAAGAAACTTGGCAGTTCACACATGATTTCTTCAACCCTTGACCCCCAAAAGAAGCGCAGGTTGGTAAGTCAAAAATCACCTATCAAGCTGATTTGAGTTTCTCGCCCTTTCTACTTAAAGGGTATACTGTCCTGCCCTTCCCGCATAGCTGAGAGTACGCTCTGCACCTGTGATCTAATGGCCATTGTCTGCTTAGCTGAAACGATATTTGCAGAACTCCTCATGCATAGTGATGGGAACATTGCTGTTCATTTGCTTAGTCACCACTGAACTATTCCTATCAGTGTTGTTGGGCTTCACAGAAGTTCGTTATCATCTCTATAAGCAGATAACTATGTGCAGTGGAATGAGTAACTTAATAGATTTCTCCACTAGTACGAATTTTAGTATCTTAGGGAGGAAATGAACATGGTCTCAGGGTTAGAGCAGAAACTGGGAGTAACAACTACTGGGTTCTATCTTCAGCTGTGCCACACAGTGTGACTTTGTACAAGTTTTTCCACCTCTTCAGGCCTCATTTACCTATGTGGTAAAGGGGCATAGTAACACATTTCAAAAGGGTATTATGAAAACTTACTTCAGGTTTGCAAAGACCTTTGAGGTCCTTGCCTGAAAAGTTCTATGTGAATGCAAAGAATCATCAGCAATCCAGTTGTAGAGTCACACTTCCTCCTTCGAATTTGGAAAAACCAAAGATGTAGAGACTAGACAGAAATCTGTATCAAGAGAGTGCATATAGTAATGTACAGTAGTCTTTGAGATCTCTCTCTGCACCTGAGGTGTTTCATTTAGCAAATTTTATTAGCTCAGTCCCAATGGATATATTTACACAGCAGTTTCGAGTCTACTTGATACAAAATTACGGCTTCTGGTTTTCAGGATTTTTTAATTTAATTTTTCGGGGCTTATTTTTAGCAAGTTTTGAGTTCCACGTAGATGTCCAAAATTGTTTTTTGGGAGGGGCTTTCTCTTTGTACATATATGTAGTACTGTTTCAAAAACACTATGTTAAAGCACACTAGGAAACCATTAGTGCACGCCAGCAGTCTGCACCAGTGGTGGACAACCTGCGGCCTGCAGGCTGCATGCTGCCCATCAGGGGAATCTGATTGCGGGCTGCGAGACATTTTGCTCACATTGACCGTTTGGAGTCACGGCCCCCTGCAGCTCCCAGTGGCCGTAGTTCGCCGCTCCCAGCTACTAGGAGCTGCGGGGGGCTGTGCCTGCAGACGGTCAATGTCAGCAAAATGTCTCGCGCCTCGCAATCAGATTACCGTGATGGGCCACAGGTAGCCCACCCCTGCCTTAGATACAAGCTGGGGAGCGGGGACGTTGCCTGTATAAACAAACTGCACTTGGAAAGGGGTGATGTCAACATGAATTGAGTAACCATTTCTGGTGTTTTTCTGGTGTTCATGGGATAAACAGCAATTTATTTAAGTGTTTCATTGGTGTTTGTTGGTGAAACCCTAAAATCATCAGCCTTATACATATTGCATTATCTGTTCTGTCAACATAATACAGTAGGTCATTGTGCTAAACTTGCTGAAAAGACCTCTGATACATCAGAAATCACTGTGCTGTGTAGGAAACAAAAACACTTGTTTAGAAAGGTGGACATTAAGTTGATGTAAAACATTTACTGAGAGTTAGTACCTTCTTATCAATTAATTAATGAAGTGTATTTGGGTGACCTCTTGTTTTCTATCCTCATCTCCTTAAAGAGTAGCATTATGATGTTACTGTGTTCTCCCCTTTCTCTGTTAAATCGCTCGCACTTTCCCAAAGCAAATAGCAGTTTTGGTTCTTCCACAACAGTACACATCTGCATCCTCATTATTATCAAAAACATGTTTTGATTTAATCTGCTGTTTGTGAAAAATGCCATTCTGATAGTCCTGGAGCCAGAGTTGCTTGCACAACAAGTCTGACACAGGCAGTGTGCCACACCAATGAGTCTCAGCCCAATTCTATAGGGATTACTTTAGGACCCATCCACATGACGTATGGAAACCATTGCAAGGGCACAGACTATGTATAACCTAGAATTCCACAAGTGTCACAGTCATAGTCAGCACTGAATACACTAGGGAGAAGCTGTATGGGCTCTTTTACACTAGAACAGTAGTTCTCAACCTGTTTACCATTGTGGGCTACATATGCAGCTCTCTGTGCGTTATGTGGGCTGCATCCACACAATATATATATACTATCTGTATGGCCCTGAGGATGTCACATGGGCTGCAGCTGTGTGCTGATTGGACCGTGGGTTGAGAATCACTGCACTGGAAGCACATTTCATTAAAGCTTGAATGAGTGGCAATGGTTGTAAGTGGTGTCTGGTGGAATTCATAAGGAGACTGTGGATATCCAGACTATCGTCCCAGGGGGATGTTCCCTGGAGGACAGATCCAGGAGGAGTCCAAGTGACTGGACAATAGCGGCCCATCTTGTCCTCTTTCTTGCTATGGAACTTGCCCAGTGGAGTGTTAGCTCAGATCCACTTGGTAAGGAAACAGTGTTTTGCCTAATTGATCGGAAATAGCTTCTTGATTTTAGAAGGAGGAAGAACATGTTTAGTATCTCTGTGCAGAGCTGACCCTGTGTTTCAGTGATCATCAATACGGCTGAGAGCCGTAGGGGAAATATCAGATATTGCTTTCTGGTACATATATGTGATACTGGCAAGTCTGCAGCTTGGGCTGTTGTGCTAGGAGTGTGAATTGCAGGGAAGTCTTAAAAATATCCCTGAGGCTCAATAGAAAGAGTTGAGCATGAGTTGATCTCACTTACATGGTAGGGCTGTTGATAAGAATGGCCATACTGGGTCAGACCAAAGGTCCATCCAGCCCAGTATCCTGTCTGCCAACAGTGGCCAATGCCAGGTGCCTCAAGAGGGAGTGAACCTAACAGGTAATGATCAAGTGATCTCTCTCCTGCCATCCATCTCCACCCTCTGACAAATAGAGGCTAGGGACACCATTCCTTACCTATCTTGGCTAATAGCCATTACTGGACTTAACCTCCATGAATTTATCTAGTTCTGTTTTAAACCCTGTTATAGTCATAGCCTTCACAACCTCCTCAGGCAAGGAGTTCCACAGATTGACTGTGCGCTGTGTGAAGAAGAACTTCCTTTTATTTGTTTTAAACCTGCTGCCCATTAATTTCATTTGGTGGCCCCTAGTTCTTATATTATGGGAACAAGTAAATAACTTTTCCTTATTCACTTTCTCCACACCACTCATATCCCTCTTTAGTCTCCTCTTTTCCAAGCTGAAAAGTCCTAGCCTCTTTAATCTCTCCTCATATGGGACCCATTCCAACCCCTGATCATTTTAGTTGCCCTTCTCTGAACCTTTTCTAATGCCAGTATATCTTTTTTGAGATGAGGAGACCACATCTGTACGCAGTATTCGAGATGAGGGCGTACCATGGATTTATATAAGGGCAATAAGATATATTCTCTGTCTTATTCTCTATCCCTTTTTTAATGATTCCTAACATCCTGTTCGCTTTTTGACTGCCGCTGCACACTGCATGGACGTGTTCAGAGAACTATCCACGATGACTCCAAGATCTCTTTCCTGATTAGTTGTAGCTAAATTAGCCCCCATCATATTGTATGTGTAGTTGGGGTTATTTTTTCCAATGTGCATTACTTTACATTTATCCACATTAAATTTCATTTGCCATTTTGTTGCCCAGTCACTTAGTTTTGTGAGATCTTTTTGAAATTCTTCACAGTCTGCTTTGGTCTTAACTATCTTGAGCAGTTTAGTATTGTCTGCAAACTTTGCCACCTCACTGTTTACCCTTTCTCCAGATCATTTAGGAATAAGTTGAATAGGATTGGTCCTAGGTGTTCCCCAAGGGTCAGTCCACTAGTTACCCCTCTCCATTCTGAAAATTTGCCATTTATTCCTACCGTTTGTTCCCTGTCTTTTAACCAATTCTCAGTCCGTGAAAGGATCTTCCCTCTTATCCCATGACAACTTAATTTACGTAAGACACGATTTCCCTTTACAGAAACCATGTTGACTTTTGCCCAACAATTTATGTTCTTCTATGTGTCTGACAATTTTATTCTTTACTATTGTTTCAATTAATTTGCTCGGTACTGATGCTAGACTTACCGGTCTGTACTTGCCAGGATCACCTCTAGAGCCCTTTTTAAATATTGGTGTTACATTAGTTTGCTTCAGTCTAGATAGATAGGAAGATAAGAATTCATTTAGTTTCTCCGCAATGACTTTGTCGTCTTTAGGTGCTCCTTTTGTATCTCGATCGTCCAGGGGCACCACTGGTCATTTAGCAGGCTTCCTGCTTCTGATGTACTTAAAAAACATTTTATTACCTTTTGAGCTTTTGGCTAGCTGTTCTTCAACCTCCTTTTTTTGGCTTTTCTTATTATATTTTTACACTTAATTTGGCAGTGTTTATGCTCCTTTCTATTTACCTCATTAGGATTTGACTTCCACTTTTTAAAAGATGCCTTTTTATTTCTCACTGCTTCTTTTTCATGGTTAAGCCATGGTAGCTCTTTTTTAAATTTTACTGTGTTTTTTAATTTGGGGCATACATTAAAGTTGGGCCTCTATTATGGTGTCTTTGAAAAGTGTCCATGCAGCTTGCAGGGATTTCACTCTAGTACCTTTTAATTTCTGTTTAACTAACCTCCTAATTTTTGCATAGTTCCCCTTTCTGAAATTTAAATGCCAGAGAGTTGGGCTGTTGAGATGTTCTTCCCACCACAGGAATGTTAAATGTTGTTATATTATGGTCACTATTTCCAAGCGGTCCTGTTATGGTTACCTCTTGGGCCAGATCCTGCGCTCCACTCAGGACTAGATCGAGAATTGCCTCTCCCCTTGTGAGTTCCTGTACCAGCTGCTCCAAGAAGCAGTCATTTAAAGTATCGAGAAATTTTGTCTCTTCATTCCGTCCTGAGGTGACATGTACCCAGTCAATATGGGGATAATTGAGATATCCCACTATTACTGAGTTCTTTATTTTGGTAGCCTCTCTAATCTCCCCTAGCATTTCATAGTCACTATCACTGTCCTGGTCAGATGGTCAATAATAGATCCCTACTATTATATTCTTATTAGAGCATGGAATTACTATCCATAGAGATTCTATGGAACATGTGGATTCATTTAAGATTTTTACTTCATTTGATTCTACATTTTCTTACACATATAGTGCCACTCCCCCCACCCCCACCCTGCACGACCTGTTCTGTCCTTCCGATATATTTTGTACCCGGAATGATTGTGTCCCATTGATTGTCCTCACTCCACCAGGTTTCTGTGATTCCTATTATATCAATATCCTCTTTTAACATAAGGCACTGTAGTTCACCCATCTGTTTATTTAGACTTCTAGCATTTGTGTACAAGCACTTAAAAAACTTGTCACTGTTTATTTGTCTGCGCTGACGGAGCTTGCATGCTTATCCTATGCGCATTTTAGGAGCCATCACCCAGAATGACTATTGCTCCATTTAGAAGCAAGTGCTGGTGACTTTGAGATAGTTCTTGGATATTTCTGTTTGCTGGACAGGCAAAGTGCATGAAGCATGAATTTTTAAGAAATCTGGTTTGTACAAGAAGGGACAGTGTTTCCATTGTCAAGGGGGGGGTCTCTGCCTCTACAATGATCCTGGGTGACTGCTGTGCTAGATGTATCTTTGGTGAGTGTTTCCTATGGCAGCATGAAGACCTTTCGAATCTCAGATCAGACTAGCTTTGGTGTTTATCACCATCTGCTGGGTGTGTCTTTAGTCTTTCTCCCTCCTCCCTCCGTTTGCAGTTTTAATCTCTCATTCTTCTGCATTTATCCTCTCTCAAATACATCCAGCCTCTTTCTCTCCTTCCTTAGTTCTTCTGCTGATCATTTTGCCTCCTCCTCTCCCACTATAGCTCTGGGAATAGTCTGTCCCTTGTTTGGGGGTTCTGCTTCTCTTTCTTATGCCTCTGGATATGTCACTACAGGACCAGAATGACCTCTCGGAGCTGGGAGAGAAATGATCTTCCTGACCTTGTTTGTGCTTGCCCATTTTTTTGCTGTGAGCCCCAGATAATCACTAACAAAATATAGGGCCCAGTTATAACAACCGACCATTGACAGTTTAGGTTATTTAAACATCAGTGAGAAGCAATTATCCAATGATTTTCATCTGTTAACACTCGAAGTGCTTTAGAAGTGAGGGTACGGGTTCTTCGCCTCATTCACTGGTGAGGGGAAACTTGTTTGCATAGAGGTCAGGTGACTTGAGTAAGTACAATCACACAAGTCAGTGGCAGAGCTTGGACTAGATTGTGCATTTCCTAACTCCCAGTACTTAGATTGTAAGCTCTCTGAGGTAGGGACTGTCTTTTGTTCTGCGTTTGTACTGCGTCTACCACCGTGGGATCCTGATCCATGACTGGGACTTCCAGTAATAATAATACTGCATCCACTCCATCAAAGCACGCTACCTCTCTGGACCAGATGTGCAAAGGCATACGTGATTTACAGCCACCAAAATTTAACCCGAGCTTGTGGTTGGTGCGTATCAAAGAAGTAACTCTCCTCTCTCAAATAGAGTTTTTCCTTTGTTGTTCTGTAATACCAAAAATAAATCAAATAAAATCAGCCTTCCACGCTGGGTTGCCGTTCTTAGAATCCCGGCTCCTTAGCTCTCTGACCCATGACCAAAAAACCCAGCATCATAACTTGAGCATTGGGATTCACATTGCAGCATTTCTCCATTCTGCTTGCTCACTCCAATCTTCTTAGGGAACAGAGGACTGGCATTACGGATTCTTGTCATTTTCAGAATGTCTTCTTGTCTTGGCTCAGAAGAACGGAATTTGCAGGTGGAGGGCGGAATGATGTGACATGACTGTGCACCACACCAAAGCTGGCAGACCTCATTTCAGGCTTGTGAAGCAAAGGCATTGAGAAATGAGTCTTCTACTTCATGCTCAACTTGACACTTTATGGCTGAGAGTTGTGTGGGAGCTGAGCTCATTGTGTGAGGTTATGTACCATGTGCTGTACTGTCTAGATCTGGGGTAGGCAACCTATGGCACGTGCGCCGAAGGCAGCGCGCGAGCTGATTTTCAGTGGCACTCACACTGCCTGGGTCTTGGACACCTGTCCAGGGGGCTCTGCATTTTAATTTAATTTTAAATGAAGCTTCTTAAACATTTTAAAAACTTTATTTACTTTACATACAACAATAGTTTAGTTATATATTATAGACTTATAGAAAGAGACCTTCTAAAAACATTAAATTGTATGACTGGCACACGAAACCTTAAATTAGAGTGAATAAATGAAGACTCTGCACACCACTTCTGAAAGGTTGCCGACCCCTGCCCTAGATAATAGAGGGTATGAGTTCCTGAATAGTTGATGCACACTTAAAACATTTCTGTCCCCTTTTCTGTGTTGAACCTTGCCTTAGCTGACACATTACTAACAGGTGCTGTTATAATGTACAGTGGAATGCACTTAGAGTAAACTCAGAGAGAAGGTCAGTTTATAGTGAAATGGAATAAAAATCCCACATTGTTTAGTGGGTGTCTATTCATAGTGAGCCGTTATGTGGAAGGGAAAAAATACTTGATAATAAAAGAAAAAGTTGCATTGTGTTTACGTGCCTGCTTGTAAAGGTGTGATAGTGCATGAACTGCTGTGAACTGTTTGTTCATAAATGATTGTATAAGGATTAAGGATTGAAGTAATGTATTTTCGTTCTTTTCATTAAAAAAAAACCTGCATGAACAGAGTGGTTAGGAAAAGCATGATATTTATCATAGGAGGGGTCTTGCAAGGCACCTGACATCACCCTTAATAGAGACATTAGTGGATCATTAACCACTTTAATTTGTGTTTTACATTCTATGAATGATATACTGTGCTAGGGTTCAGTAATCTCTTTGCACACACATTGGGTCAGTTAATATTATCACTCAGTAGGTAACTCTTTCATTAGATCTGCACATTAGAACTGTGTCAGGAAGGAGCATTTACATTATGCTCAGTTTTCTCCTTTTGTATTTTGACAGGTTTCAGAAATGGCAGAAGATGGCAGCGATGAGACCATGTTTATTTGTAAGTACTAGAAGAATAATGATGGAGTCATAATGTGACGTGTATTTACAGAGCATTAATTTTAAAGCTCAGACCAACTTACTCTTATATTGTTTTCCCAAAGGGGATTATTTAAGGGAAATCTAAATAGTTTATGGCAGTGTGGAGGGAATCGCACTAAAGTTAAGAATACAAATTCTCAATTTTTTGTTGGGAAATGCAAGAAATGGCTAGATATGAATTAATAGCTCAGTTTATTAATTGCTAGCCTCCAAGAGACTAAGGGTATGTCTACATTGCAATTAGACACCTGTGACTGGCTCATGCCAGCTGTCTCAGGCTCATGGGATTCAGGCTAAGGGCTCTTTAACTGCAGGACAGATGTTTGGGCTCAGGGTTGGACCCAGGCTCTAGGACCCTGCAAGATGGGAGGGTCCCAGAGCTGTGGCTCAGCTGGAACGCAAACATCTACACCGCAACTAAACAGCCCCTTAGCCTGAGCCCCATGAGCCCGTCAGCTGGCACGGGCCAACCGTGGGTGTCTAACTGCAGTGTAGCCATATCCTAAAAGCCTAACGGTCATCCGTGGCTGAATAGTTTCCTTTAGGTTAGGTGACTGCTGCCACCTTGAGTGACACACTGGGGAAGGAACCGAGGAGCTCCAGAGTTAAAAGCTTGAACTGCTACAGCTGGCTAAAGAGTCAAGACTCTCTAGTGGGGGCTGTGACAGTGTTGCATCCTCTGTGGATATGGCACAGAGGTGGAACTGGAACACACACTCACCAATGAGCTGCACTTACATAAGTGGACGAGACCTTGATCTATCTGGCGTGGGGAGATCAAGAGCAGAGAGTGCTGCCTTGATGGTATGTGTCATAGTCCCGTCCCCTCGCAGTCCCTGTAGGTGCACTTCAGGGTTGGGGCTCCAAAGGTCAGGACGGGACTGACTGGGACATCTTCTCGCTTTTCAAAATTTGCTGGGGTTCCCCTCCCCCCCAAACAGTAATGCTGATTCAGTTGATATAGTCTTATTTGGATTGTTCATCTCCAGAGGGAGCCTTCTTCCCCTGCCCCTCCTCAGAAGAGCTGTAGAAACTGGAGAGGACTAGGAAGCAGAGAAAAAGGCTCAGATCTCTATGGGTTTCGGGGGGGCCAGTTATCTTGACAGTTCCACAGATGGTGTATGTCAAACAACCCTCCTCCTGCAACCCCAGATGGGACAAGATGGATGAATTCATGAAGTTTCTTGCCTCCTATGTGAGATTTTTCCACAGAATTTAAGGGCCGCTTCTGTTTCAGAAAAGTGAATTTCTAGACCTGACATTGTGGGCTTCCATAGTTACTGACCGTCAGTGAGTTTCATATCCAGTTACCTCAGTTTATAAGCCAGACAGCTTGTTTCTAAAATGCCAGCTCTTGCTGCTCAGTCTGGGGCCTGAAAATTGTGGCTGTCTCTTTTGTTCCATGCAGCATCACCAGAAATAAGGGTTGACAGTCGTGTGGGTAAACCTGAGGCCAAATATAACATGTGGTGCTCTTCAGCAATTATGATGACTTTGCAGTGCCAACAGCAGTGACACTTTTTCCTTTCTGCCAGCAAACTAAGCACGTGTGTCTGAAAAGATGCACGTAAAGTCCCGTACTTCGACTTCAGTGGGACCAGGGAATTCTGTCTTTGAATTCAGTGGGAGCAGGATTGAGCTGTCATTAGGGAATAGGAATATGCAGTGGAGGGCGTTGTAGTCTAGTGGTTAGAGCTGGGAATTGGAAGCAGACTTCATGTGTTCTGTTCATAACTCTCCCAGTGACTGTGCCAAAGTTTACCCAGTTGCAAAATGGATGTAATACCCACCTCATATGTCACTAAGATTTAGTTGTTTGCAGAGTGCTCTGAGATCCTTGAATAAAAAGCACTATATAAATCAAAATATATTAAGGTTTGTACTTTTAAAATATGTATTGATTAGAGTTATTCTTCTACCATAAACTCAATTTTAAAAGGCATCTTCACCGCTAAAGCCCAACTGCATACACTCCCCTTAGAGAAATCTACGGTTTATCTCTTTGTGTCTGACTTTGTATTTCTTCTGTGGTCGTAAGCCCTTAAGTATCACATATGGTGAGCACTCCGATTCAGGGGAGGGTCTGGTATGAGGCATCCTGTACAGATTCTGTAGACTTCAGAGACATATGTAAGAAAACGCTAGAGTTCCCCACTTCGATGATCTTTAATCCTCTAGATGAACAAAAATGAGATATGCTTCTTGTACTCCTAAATAGTGCTGGACAATAAGAAATGTGGAGAGCCCAGGCTGTACAGTGTGTGCTATCTTTGCACAAGTTTCAGGCACTCTTAATTCGAATGCTGAACATTGAGTGAAAGCTTCAGCTACAGCAAATCATGACATGACCACTGCTGGTGAGAGTTTAGTTTCCCATTGTAAAAGCAAGGTGTTCTTTCTCACTAGCTACAGTCTGGAATTAAATTCTGTATCACACTAATTTACAAACAGGTATGTAATAATATACTTGGGCAACCTTACTGAAGTCCTCAAGGTTCCCCATGTTTGTCTTGAATTTGGCAGCTGGGGAATATCCCCTCTGTGATGACTTCTTGTCCCTATCCAATCAACTTGGCTTCACAGTAACATTTTGACAACTCTTTATGACAGAAATGTTTGTTTCAACTAGTCCTAAATTGACTCTTACTTTATCATTATCCAGGGCTAAAGGTTGTTTCTTGGGATCCCATTATCCCTGGATAACTTACAGTATTTTAAAATAAAAGTCAGATTAGGGGAACTGAAAGCTTGTATTATTTTGCCCTGTAATAAAGAATTGCCAGATTACATTGGAAAGGGACCAGAGGTCCAGAAGAGCTGTTGCCATAGTGCCAGACTTCCCCCCCCCACCATACACATGCAAGGGAGGGTTGCATAGGTACAACTGTGGGCAGAGCTTGCTACCCAGAGTCTCTGAGAGCCCATCAGATTTTGACTGTGCATTTTAAACCCCTGGCTCCAGTGAACAGAATAGTGATTTTTAGCCGAGAGAGAGTAGCGCAGTGGTTGTTTTAAATCCTCCTGCCTTTAAACAAAATATTTACTAGAGTTTTGTTTAGCAAATATTCTCTTTAGGAAAATATTTACATTTTTAAAGTGTCTTCTGGTAGTCCTAGGTATATGTTGAATGATACCTTTGATTCAATTGTGTATATCCTTTGGGGCGCAGTAAAATTTACTGCTTTATTGTATGTCATTAGTTCAGTGTTCGAATTTTCTGTCTGGCTGCTGACTGAGAGAGCACTGCCCGAGGACAGCATTTACCTTGCAGCTCTATGTGCTGTTTACTTACAGGGTGCGAGGATTGTGGTCAGTACCATGATTCGGAGTGTCCTGAGCTGGGCCCCGTGGTGACAGTCAAAGACTCCTTTGTGTTGAGCAGGGCAAGGTAAGTAACTTTAGCATGACTATATGGCTTGCTTGTTTTTTAAAGAGAATTTCGTCTTTGTGAAAGGTGCCAGACTGACAGCTGAAAAATGAAGTCCTCTCTCGACAAAATAGATACAGCCTCAAGTAAACAAAGAATCAAAGCACATGCTTAAATGATTTGCTGAAACAAGGCGGAAGAGAGTCTGTTTATGCATTCCTTGGCAACTCTCAGATTGCCAACAAAGGAGTCAGATAGTACCAGTTGTGGTGGTGACTTGTTTCCTATATTGGTTGAAAATCTTTGACATTTATCCCGTTCCTCCTCCTTACCTGTGCTGCAGTACATTTTCAAATTTCAAAATGGTTCATGGGAATTTCCCAGTGGCGTTAATAAGAGTTACACAGCTTTGCACTGCCTCTGTAATTCCTCTACTGTGAGAAGCAAAACTTGGGGACTTTTCCATCTTTGTAAATCTTCTAAAGAGTGATCATCAATCCCAGTTTTGTCAGTAAATCTAGGTCTATAATACAATAGCAGAAATATTTATGCTCCCCAAAAGAAAATAACAAATTAAATATAGATTTAGGAATAAGATAAAACAAAATTGAGGAGTAAACTTTATATTGAAGCATTAAATGTTTATATTCTGACGTAGAATGTTTGATTTTTTTGCTTATAATGGCTGTAGACACATGGTAGGAACACAGGAAATCAGAGAAGGATACTGATCTCTAACGTATAGCATGGGGGCAATGCAGTGAATGTTTGATCAGTACCAAACTGACTCATTGAGAGCTAAACTGTCCATATCAACTTTCTCTTCTTCATAGCGCCTCTGGTGGATGAACACCCCCCTCATATCACCAGCAATGACAGTAATGCTTAGATAACCCAACTGATGTCGCTGTACAAATGTATTATCAGAAGAGATGGTCCCTGTCCTGAAGAGCTTACAGTCTAAATAAACAAGATAGACAACGGGTGGGAGAAATATTGCCATCCCTGGTTTACATTTGGGGAGCTGAGGCTGAGCGAGATTGACTTGCCTAAGGTCAAATGGGAAGTCTGCAGCAGAGCTGGGACTAGAACACAGATCTCTTAAGTACCAGTCCAGTGACTTAACCACAAGATCACCATTCTAACAAATGTCCTTTCCTCTCATATAACAACATGATCTCTTAGGATATTAAAACTGCTTTTAAAACTCTCCTTTGCTTTTCACTAAAAGTTTAATTGGTTTACTTTCTGCATTTCTCTCAGCCTTGACAGTGAAAATAGACTGGTCAGATTCACCTTTGTTTATAGTTGGTTTCTAGCCAATTTCATTCTCAGGTTCTCATGCACTAGAGCGGTGTTGAAAAGTTGCGTAGCTAACAATGCAGAGGGACGTTTGTCTTTTTATAAACTTGACTTAATTGGAATCTTAAAAATGTTTGGAAACCATTTCCCTTGAGCATAGGCTTTGTAACAACTTGCTTTTATAAAACTTATATTTGGGCCAAATTTGACTAGCCAGCATAACTTTTTGAAGGTTACAGTTCTATAAATGCACGGGGTCAAATCACTCCTCCAGTAGGAAAACACATGGGGGGAGAAACTTTGAATTACCCCATCCCTCCCTTCTGAGGTGAGTTATTGAGGAGGAAGAGGTGCATGGATTTGGAGGCTCTGCCCCATGCCAACCCCACACATGTGGAGAACTTGGGAGCATCGAGGGAAAGGAACTCGCTGGCTTTTCTTTCTTGTAACACAGCTGTTACTGAAGCTGAGTTGCCATTGCCTCAGTCCCCCTGCAGGTGAGGAGCGCTGCTCAGTGGAAGGCAATGACAGCACTAGCGGTATTATTTGCTGCCCGGATTTGCATGAGGAAATCTGAGCCCAAAGGAAGGGATGGTATTGTGGAGAGCAGCCCGTCCCTGGTCTGTTTTCCTTACCCTTCTACAAAGCCCTTTCAGCGCAGCTCTCACTGGGGGCATTCATGAGGGGCTGGAAAGGGGATAGTATAGAAAAATACAGTCCCTCCTCCCCATTTCTATGCCTAAAGTTTGGGCCACAATAAGTTAAATAGGAAAACAGATTTACTGGGTGTGGCTGCAACACTTGAATATAAATGCATGCTTAGGCTTCTTACACCAACATATTTTTCTTCTGTTTGTTACACCAGTATTGAAGAACAATGGAGAATGGCTTACAATCTTTTACATCAAGTTCCCATACAACTATTACAAGTTCCCATTACCTAAACTGCATGGCGGCTCTCATCACAGGAAGTTATTTTCAAATATGTGTCACATTTGGATACAGTTCCCCTTAAAAACAGATTTGGAAAAATCGTGAGGCACCAATGACCAAGGCACCTATAATCTGAAGGAGAGCTACTGCTAACCTCTGGATTTAGAAAGGAGACAGGATTTGACATCAGAGATGGGAAAGATTCTGATTAAAGAGGAAAATATCTTGAAAGCAAGTGATCTTTGAAAAGGGCTCAGATTTGGACCAAAAAATAAATTATTTTAAAAATCAGCTTTTATAGAATTGAAGCTCAGTAGAAATGTTTCCATTGTTTGTTTGTTTTTTTAAAATTCCAATGGAAACTAGTTTTATTCAGCATAACAACTTCCTGTCATTGCAGCATTGAGAAATGGGTGCTGATTTCTTTTGGACATTGCAAGAATTGTGTTCTGCACAGCTACTTTACATGGTATTTAGATTCTCTCATTTTTGTTTTCAATAGGTCATCCCTTCCTTCCAATCTGGAGATCAGACAACTAGAAGATGGGACTGAAGGAGTATTTGCAGTGACGCAGCTTGTCAAACGTACCCAGTTTGGCCCATTTGAATCCAAGAGAGTTGCCAAATTGGAAAAGGAGTCAGCATTTCCACTGAAGGTACAGTATGGCACCAGCGAAATGATACTGACATGAAGTTAGTTTTAAGGTCATCACCTACAGATGATGTAAAGAAGCTGATAAGTAGAGACGGGTTCAAGCCACAAAACTTGGAGTCAGTTATTGAACTGTCGGGTGCTCCAGGTATTTTTAATGAAGGGTTTGATTTGATCCCACTTCTCTAATAGGTAGTCACAAAAGCCAGTACGCTTTTGCCTTGACAAGAACATAAGATGTGATGGTGCTGTTTACGTAACATCCAGAAGAAAAGTTTGTTTCTTTCCCTCTGGGATCTTCTCCCACTGGGAAGAACTCCTGGGATCTTCTCCCACTTTGCCACTAGCTTTCTGTGTGACCTTGTGGGGGGGAGGGATAGCTCAGTGGTTTGAGCATTGGCCTGCTAAACCCAGGGTTGTGAGTTCAATCCCTGAGGGGGCCATTTAGGGATCTAGGGCAAAAATCTGTCTGGGGATTAGTCCTGCTTTGAGCAGGGGGTTAGACTAGATGACCTCCTGAGGTCCCTTCCGACCCTGATATTCTATGTCATTTTTGTTTCATTCTCTCCCCTTGAAAAGTTCCAGTGAAAAACTACTTTGGGTGTTTCAATCCAGTCTTCCCTTCTCAGTAATATCTGATTCAGCAATAATGATCTAGAAACCAAATTCAAGGGTAATAAGTGTTCAGGATTTTTTCCCTTACCCTTAATAGGTAAACAAGTTAAATGACATTTCTGTTTTGAGGGAGGAATTGTGATCTAGAGGCTAAAGCAGCTTACTTTGAGTAAGAACTCCCTGGGATCTTCTCCCACTTTGCCACTAGCTTTCTGTTTGACCTTGTGCAAGTCTTTGTGCCTCAGTTTACACATCTGAAAGCATATGTGACGTGTACCTTGCAGGAGTGTTGAGGCTTGCTTTGTTTCTAAAGCGTTTTCAGACCCATGGATGAAAGGCACCAGCAAGGCACTAAATACACACTTATTCATTATTAATAACAATAATGTGTTATAGGGCTGTCAATTAATCACAGTTAACTCATGCAATTAACTCAAAAAAATTAATCACGATTAATCACAGTTTAGTCGCACTCTTAAACAATAGAATACCAATTGAAATGTATTAAGTATTTTGGATTTTTGTCTACATTTTTAAATGTATTGATTTCAATTACAACACAGTATACAAAGTTGACAGTGCTCGCTTTATATTATTATTTTTATTACAAATATTTGCATTGTAAAAATGATAAACAAAAGAAATATTATTTTTCAATTCACCTCATAAGAGTACTATAATGCGTTCCCTTCATTGTGAAAGTGAAACTACAAATGTAGATTTCTTTTATTACATAACTGAGCTCAAAAACAAAACAATGTAAAACTTTAGAGCCTTTCCAGAGGACATGCATCCATGTTGATGACAGGTTCTGCTTGATAACGATGCAAAGCAGTGCGGACCAACGCATGTTCATTTTCATCATCTGAGTCAGATGCCACCTGCATAAGGTTGGTTTTCTTTTTTGGGGGTTCAAGTTCTGTAGTTTCTGCATCAGAGTGTTGGTCTTTTAAGACTTTTGGAAGCACGCTCCACACTTTGACCCTCTCAGATTTTGGAAGGCACTTCAGATTCTTAAACTCTGGGTCGAGTACTGTAACTATCTTTAGAAATCTCACATTGGTACGTTCTTTGCATTTTGTCAAATCTGCAGTGAAAGTGCTCTTAAAATGAACAACATGTGCTGGGTCATCATCCGAGACTGCTATAACATGAAATATATGGCAGAATGCAGGTAAAACAGCAGGAGACAGACAATTCTCCCCCAAGGAGTTCACTAATTTAATTAACACATTTTTTTAATGAACATCATCAGCATAGAAGCATGTCCTCTGGAATGGTGGGCGAAGCACGAAGGGATATACGAATGTTCAGCATATCTGGCACGTAAATACCTTGCAATGCCAGCTACAGCAGTGCGATGCGAACACCTATTCTCACTTTCAAGTGCCATTGTAAACAAGAAGAGGGCAGCATTATCTCCTGCAAATATAAGCAAACTTGTTTGTCTGAGCAATTGGCTGAACAAGAAGTAGGACTGAGTGGACTTGTAGGCTCTGAAGTTTTACATTGTTTTGTTTTTTGAATGCAGTTATTTTTTGTGCATAATTCTACATTTGTAAGTTCAAATTTCATGATAAAGAGAGATTGCACTACAGTACTTGTATTAGGTGAATTGAAAAATATTATTTTTTTTTACAGTGCAAATATTTGTAATCAAAAATAAATATAAAGTGAGCACTGTACACTTTGTGTGTTTTAATTGAAATCAATATATTTGGAAATGTAGAAAACATCACATTTATTTAAATAAATGGTATTCTATTATTGTTTAACAGTGCGATTAATTGCAATTAATTTTTTAAATTGCGCAATTAATCACGATTATTTTTTTTAATTGCTTGACAGCCCTAATTTTATTATTTATTATGTTTGTATATATATGCATTTGTTTGTATGGGTGGCTCACAGGTTTTCCAGAAGGATGGGCCCCTGGTTTATTTTGATACCTCTAACGAAGATGACTGTAATTGGATGATGATGGTGAGAGCAGCCACTGAATATGAACACCAGAACCTGACTGCCTTCCAGCATGACAATGATATTTACTTCACCACCTCCCGGGACATCCCACCAGGAACTGAGCTGCGAGTGTGGTATGCAGCTTTTTACGCCAAAAAAATGGAAAAGCCAGTGCTGAAGCAGGTCACTAGTATTGCCAATGGTACGTTTTGGGGGCCTTTTTCTTCTTCCCTAAGGGCCCAGTCCAACTAGGTGCTGATCCTCCCCCTGAGCTCAGTGGCAGTTGAGGGTGCTCAGTACCTTGGAGGATCTGGCCCCGAATTTGTAAATTGTGTAAAAAATTGGACTCTCAGATGCATTTCTGCCCTACAAGAAAGAAGCCTAAGTTCTGCACCAAGAGGTATCTGAGTCTTTAAAAAAAGATGCATGTCCTAATTGGTTCTGCAGCAGTTTGAGACCCAAGACTGGAGGAATGGTCGTTAGCTGCAGAATCAGTAATTTCATCAAAACGTTTCTTCATGGAAGAGCTTTCCAGTCTCTTCCCAAAGAAATTCAAATGTCAGCACAGTGCAAACACATAAATAGATCACCTGAGAAGCAGTCGTCTTTTCTTTTAATTGCAACGAAGCTTTCTGTCCTTGCCATTGAGTGTTGTACAATTGGGAGCAATTACATACGCCTTCGGAAGTCTTGTGTAGAGCCCTGTGAAGCAAGGAGATGAGTTCAGACTGAGCTTTTGTTCCTCATGATTACTCGAGCTTCTGCAAAGGAAGGTAGACAGCTTTGGTAGAGTTCTTTAAATTGATGTTAAAGCTTCTATGCTTTGTGCTATGGTAATATAAATAATAATCATTTCCTCCTCAATTCTCTTCTACCTTTACATTTCTGCAGCCAAAAAAAAACCTTCTAGTGTTATTGTTGCTGTTTAGTTGAGAATACTTTAATGTCCAGTGTGGTTCCTGGGCTGAGAAAAATTTCCAGGATTATGAATGTAGCCATGATTGCTTAGTGATGTGCCAGTACCATCAGTGTGCTTGGTAACTTTGTGTTCTTGACAGTGCAGCAGGCAATCTGAAGTGCCGTAAAACTGATTGGTATTTAGGTCATTCTGGCAAAGTAGTTTTGGTCCCCCAAGATGTTTCTCAGTGGTGTAAATTGAAAGCCTACCTTTTGTTTGGTTGGTTTTTTTGGCGCAAACAAGCACCAGGGTTGGTTAATCTTGTGAATGTGTTGCGAGATTAAATCAAATATCCTCTGTTCAAGTTTTCTGATTAGCTTAGATCAAGCTTCAAGTCTGTGCTAAATATTGGAATGAATATATACATTTGTAGGTTAATCCCTTCCAAATGACTTCAAAGCATTGGTGGCTTATATAGTGTTAGTGATCTTTGTTGTTGAATGAAAATATGGAGACCGTACATACCTCTGTAAGGTAGTATATCCATACACAGTGAAATCCATGTGTTTGCATCCTGAGTGCACACCTTCTGCTGTGCGATGCCGCTGTATCCCAGATTCTAAACTGGAAGCTATTCTGCAGAATTCAGGCATATGTAATGTTTTGCCTTGATTAGGCTCTTTCGCAGAGTAAGTTGTCGAAGACCTGCTGGGTGGCATAGCCTGCAGCACCCATATATGTCACACTGGCACCACAGCAAGGATACCAGTCAGATATTGGGAAAATAAGAAAAAGGAACTATTTTTTCCTTCACCGCAGATATATGCTTAGTAGTGATGGAATGCGACAAGGAAGGGAACAAAATCTCTTCAAAGCCTCCCAGTGCAGTCTTGTCTCTTAAAAAAATCAAGAAGTCCAGTGTGCCTGTAGCTGACTTTGCAGGTAAATAAAATATTTCATCCTCTGTTCCTGTCTGTGCTGTATGGAGCCAATAGTGACAGTTGAAGGGCAGATCTGGATGGAGCAAAGGAGCTGCTCAGTGCCCAGTGTTTCTGCGGTGATGGAAACATCATGATTATGTGACATACAGTAAATATGTAAGCGCTTAATCAATCTTTGATAGTTAATGGGGAGAGAATTTAAGTCTATGGATTTTCCCTTCCCAGGTGTTGTGCCTAAAAATCCACTGAAGATAAAAGAGGGAGTGAAGGGACATGGAAACTTTTTCAAGCAAATGTTTCTTATCCTAAATGCCACTGACTGTTTTTAATTTGTTTTTTTTTCATATTACCTCTTTTTTTTTTTTTTTTCTTTTTGGAAGACATAATATCTGAAATGTGGTAGAATACAGGAAGAAAAACAAAAAGATATAGCAGAGTGAGAGCAACGCCATTTTGGAGATGGCAAGAACAGTGGTTACCCCTGAATCTTGTGTTGGCTAAAGTAGAAGGATGTAGTTAAAAATCTTAAACTTGTAAGCCAGGTGGATAATATTGATAAAGAACAGATCATTTGGAAAACCTAAATGTGTTATAAAGATTGGCTCCCACTTCCCATAGGCATGAAGCAGAAAAAAGAAATCTAATCTTTGGTAACTGGGGCAAAGAAAATTTTTAAAAAACATTAAACTTTTAGAAATTGCCACACTAAAAACCCAAATCAGGGTACATTCATGAACCTGGAATCCAGATCAAAAAGAGATCATCTGGGATTGTTCTTTGAAAAGTAGTTACACTAACTTTTACATATTAACATTAAAGATGTCATTTTCTTGGTTGCAGAAGTGTAAAACACTCCACCAGAACATCCCCCCTTTGTTAGTTCCAGTACTGTTATTGCCAGAATGTAGAGCTGGACAGGAAACTGAAATTCAGTTCTGTGAGAAATTTTAAATTTTCAGAAAATTTTTCATCCACAATTGGGACAAAATATAAGACTCAAGACATTTTCATGGAATTAAGCTTCTGCAATATTCTGTGTTGGAAATGGGAATGTGTTTCCAAAATGGAATATGGCCTTTGGGATTCCTGGCTACTCACATGGCAGTCTGTAGGATTTCAATAGATTGTGAAATATTCAACTTTGGAGATCTTAAACAATCTGCAGAATGTTCTAGATTTCTCAGGTCCACCTGATGGATCCTTAGATGACCTGTTTAGAACTTAATCTCTGTTCACAGCACACAGTTATTTAACAGTTTTCCTGATTCTGTTACCTTCCTTTTCCCTGAAAAATCCATAATAGCATTATGTGTCACATGGTTACTTAAAATAACATCCTACTTTTCTTTCTTTGTATGTAAGAGCTGGGAAGTTGCTTAAGCAAAACATCAATATGCTCGTCTGGCAAAATATCCAGCTCACTAAACTGTTCAAATATGTGATTTCCTTATCACCACCCTTATTTGCTTTAACCCAAATGTTAGTGTTTCCATGATGCTTTTCAGACAGTACTTTGTTCAGTCTGTGTCCCCAGTTTGTCCAGAGCTGGGTAACTCCGGTTTTGAAGGTGCCCAAGATTGGTTGCTCCAGGTGTGCTTTTTGTACTGTTTCTTTCATCTCCACTTAATTTAGGGAGAAGGAGATCCAATCTACAACTCAGATGAGACGTAGGAAGGCTCCCACCTCATAAATCTCTCCTGTTTTTTTTTCCAGTTTCTGTTTTGTCTCCTTAAATGTTGGTATGAGAAAGTCCTGTTTGCAGCCTTCTCATGGAGTAAATGTTAGTCTTTGAGTGTCATTTCTGGCATTTTGTACATCTTAAAGTATCTGAGGAGGTGTGGTTTTTATCCCTCCTGTTCTTTACCAGACTACAATACTAGTGCCAAGATAGCAGCAGCTGCCTCCTGGGGTCTTTCATGACTGATTGATTGTAATCTGCTCTTCTGGGGACTTCCTTACAGGATAAACAAGATAGTAAATCCCAGAAAGTTGCTGAAGGGTTTGCTGTCTTCATTTTAAAAACTTGTAATAATTTCTCCTTGGCATGTCCTAGTGAGCGCTCCAGAGAGTACCGGGACCCTTGAAGCGGAGTCCAGCCAGTGGACGTGTAAAGTGTGTTCATCTGTTTTCCCGGAACCTCAGCTACTGACAGGTAAGGGGAGTATGGAATTCATATAAAAAATATACCCAGAAATATTCTGGAAGTTCTGTCCTTCCAAACCAACAGATTATGGGCAGGGAGGTGGCTTCACAACAACATGAATTACACTTTTGTAGATTTCCCCCCCCCCCGTCCCCCCCCGATCCTAAGGGAGTAACAAGTAAAACTGCAGTAGCAACTGATATTGACTGTAGGCATCCTGTCTGATAAAATGTTTGTGTTATTGGATCTGGAATGAAAGAAACACTTGTATAACATATGGTAGATTAATATTAAGACTCTCAAAGGATAGGGAATTGTATACGCAAAATGGTGCAAAATTAGTGACAGGCTTATGCTCAGTGTTGTTATCAACAAAGCGATTGGAGCTGAAAGACACTATAAGTAAAAGCTAATGGAACTTGTCATTTTCATACTTTGTGTTTATAGCTATTGAGCATAATTTCTGAGCACCTAAAAGGTTAGCAGTGGTGGTCCCATTGACTTTCAATGAAACTTAGGCTACTAAGTCATTTTTAAAAATGGCACGCTGTTAAATCATTGAGGTACATCAGTGGGCCGTAGATCTGTTCAGTAAAATATAATGTAATCATCTTGGCTGATACACCAGGCATTGAACCAGGAATCTTCAGAGCAAAAAGTATGAACTGCTACAGCTTGAGCTAAAAAGGCAAGGTTCTGTAGTTGGGGTGTGTAACAATTCATATCCTCTGCAGAGTGGCTCAGAAGTGGGACTTGAGCACGCACTCACCAATTTAATAACAAGTATTAAAACCTCTGAAATTTCAATCGATCTCAATGATCAATTTAGTTTATAATAGAGAGTGTACTTTTAGTTAGAAAGGTGTTTTAACTGCAGTGAAATACTTGATCCAGGCAAGATTCAGTTCAATAAAGGTTCAATAAACTAATTATAAGTTTTGGTGCTGGAGCCGTCTACATGTTACATGACTGTGTTTCCCCCACATACACGCCTGCAGAACATCTGTTGAGTCACCTGGAACAAGCCAAAGGAGTCCCCCAGACAAGCCAAAATGATGCAACTCCAGAGAAGCCTGCAGAGGCTCCCATTGCTGATCAGCCTGTGACTGGCGAAGGTGCTGGTGCCAACGTAGACTCCAGGAGGACTCCACGAAGGGGAAGAAAGCCTAAAGCAGCAAAAGCAGAAACACCTCTTGTCATCACTGAAGATAAAGACCCAGCAGGTGAGATGAGAGAGGTTTAATAAAAGTAGTTGCCAAACATGCTTCCACCTTAATGATCTATTCTCAGCAAAGTCTGCCGAGCTCAGAGTCTAAATGGGGAAACCTGGAGATTTTTTTGGTTCACATAGAAAACCCTAGTGTCACTGCAGAAAATGATTGTCAGTCTTTTCTAGATGCCTCAGTGCTAAACGCTGCAGCAGCTGCATTTAATCTGGTGGGCAGATTTACCACTGGGCAGCCAAAAGAACGCCCAAACTTTCAAGTTCAGGTCCAAGTCCCTTTCTTTAGGGCGGGTTTTAGTAAAGCAGAAGTTGCAGAAAGACTCAAAGACGCACAAAATACTGGGTAATGGAAGCCTGACTTGCTTTCCGCAAGCTGGGAAGGGAAAGGACACATCCTTCTGCCTAGCCTCTCCTGGCTGTCCCCTAGGCCTTCTGCCTTGCTCCCATGAAGGGACTTCCCTCAGGATCTTTCCTTGATCCTCATCTTCCCAAGATTGAGCCAGGAGCCTTCCTTTATATTGTCTCCAGTAGGGCGTCACATAATGCATGGTCAGCCAACCCTTCATTGACATGTGCCCTGTCTTGAAACCACTGTTCTTACAAGGCTGTGCCCCTGTGACAGACATGTTGGCTGTGCCTCAGCTACAGTCTGGCACTCTGTTACACGACACCTGTGTTATCAGTGAAGCTGTTGAATGTGCCAGTGCCACACAGGGCATAGCACCTGCTGTCCATGCTCTGCACACCAAACTGTGAACAGCTCTAGCTTTAGTACTCCCCTGGGGGAGTGGCTTGTGAACCTAAGTCTGCAAAATAAACTTGACTCCTCATCCTTTGCAGTACATTATTCCATGGGCGTAAAGTTTTTGTCTGAGGCGGTTAGCTCAGCAGGAAAAAAAAAATAGATTGGACATTTATGTGGCTAACAAGAATATCTACAGTTACATTAAATAGGATAAAAACGAAATTTGGAAAGGAGATAAACCCCTGTGTTTCTGGGAGAATAAGCCAAGCTCTAACTTGAGTTTGTTGGCAGAAACGTTTCTGATGGGCAGATTTTTCTGTAATTGCCTACTTCCAGCTAAACATCTGAATCCTGAACACTGCTGGTGCTGACTAGAGGCTGTGGCAATTCTCTTGTTTCTGTTCTTATTGTAGATCGAGGTGGGCAAACTTTTTGGCCCAAGGGCCACATCAGGGTTGTGCAACTGTATGGAGGGCCGGGTAGGGAAGGCTGTGCCTCTCCAAACAGCCTGTCCCCCACCCCCTATCTGCCCCCTCCCACTTCTCGCCCCCTGACTGCCCCCCTCAGAACCCTCAACCCATCCAACCCCCCCGCTCTTTGTCCCCTGACCGCCCCCTGGGACCTTCTGCCCCATACCAACCAATACCCCACCCCTCCGCTCCCTGACTGCCCTGACCCCTATCCACATCTCTGCCTCCTGACAGCCCCCCTGGGACTCCCACACTTATCCAACCCCCCCTGTTCCCCTGACCACTCCCTCCCAGAACCTCCACCCAATCCAACCTCCCCCTGCTCCCTGTCTCCTGACCGCTCCCCTGGGTCCCCCCGCCCCTTATCCAACTCCCCTCTGTTCCCCGCCCCCTTACCATGCCACTCAGAGCAGCAGGAACTGGCGGCCACGCCACCGCGCTGCCCAGAAGGAGCAGTGGGCCAGAGCGCTGGCGGCGTGGCGAGGTGAGGCTGTGGGGGAGGGAGAACAGCAGGGGAGGGGCGGGGGCTCAAGGGCTGGGCAGGATGGTCCCGTGGACCAGATGTGACCTGCGGGCCATAGTTTGCCCACCTCTGTTATAGATAGATCTGTCTGGAGACCTTGGTCTCTCTTATGTAAAGAAGGGTCCTGTGGAGAAAGAGAAATGTTTTCTTTTCTGTTCCTTCTGAGACGAAATTGTTCCAAAAGAGTCCTGTCCTGCCCTCCCCACATAATCAGATGGTGTTGTTTGTCTTGGAGGTGGCTGTTGAGTTGGGTTCCCATTATGGACTTGAATTTGAATCTTCATTTTTGACTGTCCTATGTATTTTGAACTCAATCGGATGCCAAGAGTTGAAGCTTCATTTCAGTTTGTTTCTGAATCAAGAGTGTGTCAAAGTAAATATAATGGTTAACGTCTGCCTCAGAAATATTCTGAGTTTTATTCCTCTGTGTGTGTGTGTGTGTGTGTGTGTGTGCGTGTGTTTAAAACTCTTCATGCAAATATTGTATTTTTATAATAATGTATTCACAGTGGATCGAGTAGCTGAAATTATAACAGAGATCCCACCTGATGAGGCAGCCCTTCCCTCTGCAGCGGAAGAGAGGATTATGGAACTGGTTTTAGGAAAGCTGCCAAGCACCACAAACAACATCAGTTCAGTAACAAAGTAAGTCAGAGTGGGATGCAATCCTTCATAACGGGGTAGAACCTTCTCTCCTAACATCTGTAAAGCACCATTGTAGTTTCCCCCTGTTAGCATGGAGGAAGGGCTCATTTGGAGCAAGTGATGAGAGCCATATACACTTAGACAGACGTCTTCAGAGTATAATGACTCTGATGAGAATTTGGACACATAGCCATATCCATTCAAAGCCTTCTGTCTTGTATGTGCATGCGCACACATGCATGCTGCCGGTGGAACAGCTGGTCAAGGAGTCTCTGCACCCTTGTATGCCACAAAGGGGGATTCATGCAGGCCCAATGCACTGATGCTGGGTTGTAGCCATGGGTGATGGGAGATCGGTGACATGATTTTCACCCTCAGAGTGCAGTGCAATAGGATTATTTCTCTATCTTGCTACAGTTTTGTACAGTGGGATATTTGAAACCCATTAGAGGCTGCAAAGTTAAATGTTACTCCCACTGAATGTTGGTGCTAAAGATATGGATGTTTAAATAACATGCCTGGGAGAGATTTTGTCTCTCACTGATATTTGTAACTTGTGAATCGCGTCTCTTGCATCACTGTGAATTTCAGGGTTTGTAATAAACCTTGAGCAAAGGGGAAGAATATCTATGAAATTTACAGAACCTCATAGAGGCCTTTGTTGTACATTTAATTACATATTTAAGAACTTGTTCCAGTGAAGCTAGCTTCTTGAGAGACTTGGAGGTGATCGATCCGTTGGTGTTTTAAGGTTCTAGTTCATAATGCTATAAATAAATTGAAGTCCAGAGCAAGTAGATGGCAATAAGAAAGTACACATTCAAAAACATGTGCCGAATGGCATTTAGACACTGAAACAGAACAGTGCTGACTGATGGTTCCACGCGTGATCATTTTGTACGGTTCTTGCATGAAGACTATAAAGCATTTAAGTGAAAAATGACATTGAGATACCTTTGGAGGGTGAGAAGAGCAGTTCCTGTGAGAGCCCTAAACATACAATCTTTGACTGTGGTGGCCACTGTTTTTCTGCCTGAGAGAGACTGGAGCAAATTCTCTTCCGACAGATCAGCTACTCTTCATATATGGCCAGGAGGAGTCACCATTGTCCAAACAAGAGGCTGACTTCCCCCTAAAGGCTGAGGTAGCCCTCTTAGCCTTTGTCAGCGGATGGAACTCTTAACTTTTTATTTTATTTTTAACTATGGAATGCTGTTCACTCACTGCCTTTCTTTCTCTAATCCAGTAGGTTTGCTCATCACCAAAACACCATGTCCCTCAAAAGAAGTTTAATTCTCTCCAGTAGACATGGAATACGTCGAAAGCTCATAAAGCAACTTGGGGAACACAAACGGGTATATCAGTGCAACATCTGCAGTAAGATCTTCCAGAACAGCAGCAACCTCAGCAGGCACATCCGGTCTCATGGTGGGTTTCCCTTCAGCTCCCTACTATGCTGTGGTTCTCTCCAGTCAGTTCAGGGGTTCAGCAGAAGAACTGAGATATTCGAGATGCAGATGTTTTTCACAGGTTCCATCATTAATTACTAGAGGGCTCCTCAATCAAACAGACAAAAGCATGATAAGATCCAGTGGCTGGAAGTTGAAGCTAGATAAATTGAGACTGGAAATAAGGTACAGACTTTCAACAGTGAGACGGTGTCATGTGTTCTCCGTCACTCTGAGTCTTTAAATCAAGATTAGTTGTCTCTCTAAAATACATGGTCTAGTTCAAGCAGGGGTTATTTGGCATGTAGAACTAAATGCAGGAATTGTGTTGGGGAAGTTCTATGTCCTGTGCTATACAGGAGATCAGACTAGTTGATCACAATGGTCCCTTCTGACTTCAGACATCAATGAATTAATCCTTTTAATGATTGAAGCTGCTCACATTTCAGCTGATTGCTAGCCTATTTGTTTGGAGCAACCTATAGAATTGTTCAGATATCACACATGGAGTTCCCAGTTGGTTACATCAGTCGCTCACTCTTTTGTTTTCTCTTGATGGATCCCTCAGGTGACAAATTGTTTAAATGTGAGGAATGTGCAAAACTGTTCAGCCGTAAAGAGAGCTTGAAGCAGCACGTTTCATATAAACACAGCAGGAATGAGGTGAGTAGAAATAACCAGATGGTTCTTCATGAGGAGAGATGAAAATGTGCTGAGAGTTCAGTGCTGATGATTGGGGTGTGTAAGTCAGTCCTGTGTGAATGGATCCCTGGTATGAATTGCCTATGGAAAAGTGCTCAGGCATTTCTTACCACAAGGAGAGTGTCACTGAATGAGAGCTAGCAGGAGACTCTGGGCAGGATCTAAAGGTGTGCTCTGACTGCTGTTCACTGTACTAAGTAGGATTGTTTCACTGTTGTCTTGTTTGCGTGTCCTCTCTGGTTATTGCCACCTGTTGTCTCTTGTTGTATGTTTAAACTGTGAGCTCCCTAGAGCAGAGAGGGTCGTGTGTGTGTGAGTATGCAGCGTTACTTGCATTGGGGCTCTGATCTTTGATTGAGGCCTCTGAATGCTACTGCAATACAATTCATAATGCTAGTAAAACCCATTAATGGCAATGAGAGTCTTTCGACTAACTTTAGTGAGTTTTGGATCAGGCCCTAAACTCTCAGATTACTGGCATCTGATGCCAAGAATATTGTGGAGCCTGACTATGAGTCAGAAAACATCTTGTTTTTCCTAAATCAAATTCTTCATTGCAGGGCTTAGAGTAGCCAAAAACACACACTCTCTGTCACCTACACACGTACATATGTGTCTTTTATAGATCAGTAAGTACAGCACCGTATTTTTTGCAGCAAGTTTAGAATTAGGAGTCATTCTTTGAAATTTAAAATGTCAAAATTCTGCGCTGAAATGTACTCAAATGTTTTGAAGAAAAATATTTCTGTTGAAGAAAATGAAATGGATGTCACAATAAAAAAGCAACCTAGAATTTTTTGCAAGCTCTTTTTCCATTGTGTATGGTTTGTGTTTCTTCTCCCTCTTTTAAATGTTTACTGTTTACAATCCTCAGGTTGACAGCGACTACAGGTACAAGTGTGCTACATGTGAAAAGGCCTTTCGGATAGAAAGTGCATTGGAATTCCACAATTGCAGAACAGGTGATGACTGCTCACCAACGTTATCTAATCTTGAATCAGCTTTCATAATTTCCCATATATGATGGCATTTACAGACCCCTCACTTAAGACTAAATGAGCGATGGAGCAGTACTGGGCCAAGAGGGCCCTTCCCCTCAGCCACTGTAGAACTTGCTCCAGATGTAGGACCTGTTTAAAAGGGGAGTCTGGCACTCAAGCAGGTGGGAGAGTGAAGAAAAAACTGTCTGCAGGAACGAAGCCAATTGGTTGGTAGCTTCTGGGACAGGAATCCACAGGGGGAGGGCCTGGACTGTGGGTAAGACCTGACGTAGCAGCCAGAGGCTCGACCCCTTTTCCTCTCCCCTTCTCTCTGACGGGGAATCACTGGACAATGCGAAGGGAGCTGGGAAGCCCTGAATGACTATCTGACTTGTTGAGAGTGTCTGAGCAACCCTCCCCGGGGAGGGAAGCAGCGTGCTGTGACCCTGCCCCAAACGGAAGAAAGAATAGGGAAGATAGGAAGTAGTCCAAGGGTGGCTGGTCTGGTGTACCAGCAAGAGGGGGGCTGAGACACTCCTCGCCCTTTTCCGCCTTGGGCTGGGACCCAGTGGAGAGGGAGGGCCCAGGTCCCTGTACCCTTCGCTCCCCCCCTTTGTCCATCTGGAAGAACCCAGCGAACACCGGAGGAAGACAGCTGTAATTCAGCTGCCAGGCCCTCAGATTGCCTGACAAGGCCATCCCATGATTTTGGAGACTGTTGAGCCATGGCCTATGGACCCCCAAGTGAAGTCTGCTACACCATAATTCATCTCTATAGCAACCAGGAGGGAAGAGTAGTCATTTCAGGCTTCACCTTCCTCACATTACAGCAGCACTGTAAAAACAAACATCTGTTACCGCATCATGGAAAACTATTCCAGGCAATTTGTACAGCAACAATTCCACCCATGCGTTGTATTTTATCTCTTTCCCTCTCTCGAATCTCACATCCCCGGCTGTGTCTCGGATATCTCCTCCCAGATATCCTACCACTTTCTCCAGCTTGCTTTTTCTAAAACTAAACTTCACACCTTTCCTCTCAGTCCATCTCTGCTTCCTCTTATCTTTATCACCATTGAAGGCTCCAGACTTGCAGCCTCCAGTTTCCCAGACTTGCACTCTTCACCTGCTTTCTCATTCCTTCTCCCAGTAAATCCAGTCTCCCACTAGGTCCTGTTGTTTCTTCCTCTGTGATATCACTAGAACTGTCCTTTCCTCTGCATCTCCTCCCTAGAGCCCTTAGTCACTCCTTGGACACAAAATATCCATCAGCCTGGAATCCTCTGGGTAATTGTTCCTCCAAGCACAACTGGAGGTAACCTTACTTAAGACTTTTCTTCCAAGGGGCAATGCTTGTATAAAAGGACAGATGGTGCCAAGACCTCCCAGTAATCTGCCTTCGTCAGTGGCAGCTCTCTCTCTCTCACAGAGTTGATCCTTTCCAAAATTAAAAACATTTTGGACCTATTGTTAACTGGCCTAATACTTCTTTCTTCTATCTTATCCCTGTGGCATCTGCAGGACCATGCAACAACCCTCAGACTTTTGAACAGCCTCTGAGTTAGGAAGAAACTTCCCCAGTAGGCCTCTTGTTGTTTAACTGTCCATTATGGGGGTTTTATGCCTTCCTCTGAAGCACCTGGTACTGTCTGTTCTTGGAAATCAGGTGTGGACTAAGTGTGCCTTTGTTCGAAGCTGGGATAGCAATTCCTATGCTACTGTGTTCCTCAGACATTGCCGCTCCAAACAGGACGTCATATTTGGGAAACCTGTGACTGAACCCAGTTTGGATAGAATTAATGAGAGTATGCCAGACTGCAGGGTCGGGGGCCTATATGAGAAACTTATTTTGCTAGAATCAATGTACATGTTAACATCTTTAATATTTACCATTGCTGAATTAACTTTGGAAGCAATTTTGGTGTGTTTTGGTGACTTCCAGATTTTCATAGCGCAAGATAAACCTGAGGGAGCAAGGGTGGAATCTCTAGTAGAGTTGCCTGTGATTGATTTTGAGGAGCAGATCTTAACCTGTCAAGATTCTAGATTGACTGATTTTATTTTATTTTTTGACAGAAGACAAATTGACAAGTAAGAACGAAAAACTCACGTTCTGCTTTCCCCAGATTCATGTGTGGTGCTTTGTAATGCCAGATCTAACTATAGAATAAATTTCTTATCATATTTTAAAAAAAATACCATTTTTATCTTAAAATAATTGCTTTATTTTCATTACCTACAGATGACAAGACATTCCAGTGTGAGATGTGTTTCAGGTTCTTTTCCACGAATAGTAACCTCTCCAAACACAAGAAGAAGCACGGGGATAAGAAATTTGCATGTGAAATCTGCAATAAGATGTTCTACCGGAAGGATGTCATGTTGGATCATCAAAGGAGACACTTGGAAGGTAAGTACACTTGGCATGAAGCTGATTGTTGCTTTTGAAGTGTCAGTTGGCTTGGGGAAATTAAGTAAATCATTCTGCATCAGTTTTCACTTGATGCTGGCTATCATTTCAAAACTAATTAGCTGATCTGGTGTAGCTTATCCTTGGGAAGGTTAGCAAATTTTTAACAATAAGGATAATGAACCATTGGAATTGATTACAGAGGGAAGTGGTAGATGCTCCATCATTTGGAGTCTTTAAATGAAGATTGGGTGTCTTTCTAGACTATATCCTATAGTTCAGTCACCAGTTGTTGGGCTACATGCATTAACTGCCTGGTGAAAATTGTGTGGTTTGTGTTGAATAGGAGGTCAGACTAGATGATCAGAATGATCTCTTGTGATGTTAAAAATCCAAGTCTTCTGAAATTTCTGTGGTAACTGAAAAGCTTGTTGGCAAAGTTGCTCTCTTTCATTGGGAATTGGACGGCAGTGAGTAAGCACAGATCCGTTCCAGAGAATAATATGGGATTATGACAATCAGTTTAACAAATAAATTGAATGCGGCACAATATGTTGCCTTACAACATTTAGAGCACTTATGAAACCAGACCAGAAGAGCTGAGCACTCACAAATCTCACTGAAGTCAGTGGGCATTGCAGGTGCCCAGCACCTTTGATAATTAAGCCGTAGCCTCTGAAGGAAATGATAGTCACAAAGGAGAGGTTAAAAATGAGAACATACAATGAAATCTGGGTATTTGTTTTAAACTACCACTAGTAGTTTTTAGGGACAAGATTGAAAGTAGTTTAGAAGTAAGGCCAGATTAAACAATCTGGGCCCTAGGCACATGACAAGAGAGGCCCCTCCTTTTGTTCTGCCCCCCATACCACAGCCCCATCCCCCACTTTGAGTGGTGTTGGGGGCAGTGGGTCTCCTCTCACCTGTCACAGAGGCTGCGCCAGTGACCTGGGGCCCCCTTCTCCCCTCGAAAGCAGCAGGGGTGGAAACAGGGGTCTTTGTTAAACATGAAGTGCCTGGGGTTGAGCGGCTGTGCATCTACAGCACCCACTGACTGACTGACTGGCTGGCAGAGTTTCTATGTTAAACTGCTCCCCACCCTAGATAAATCACCTCGCACCGGGTAGACTTTACTGAAACAAATAATGAAAGTGATTTGCTTACAATAGAAGTAGCTTTTCTCGCACTTTAAGATTGGTACAAGTAACCAACAGGAAAACAAAAATATATCTTCAACACGCCTCTCTTGTATTTCTAAGATCCCTTTCACTGCTGTAACTAAGTATTGGTTCGTTCATTCAGAGACAAAATTATGCATAGAGCACTAGTCCCCTATCTCACTGCGCTTTACAGAAACAGTGTGTATTCGACTGAAAAGGCATACAGGAGTGGAAAATGTGGTTTATTTTATTTTATTTTTTTTTGGTGGGGACTGTGACGTTAAGGGGTGAGGCGTGTGAAAAGAGAAGACTTTGAGCACAGCACCGAGAACATGGTGCGCTACAAGAAGGAACCCTCGGGATGCCCTGTGTGTGGGAAGGTAGGCTTTTTTTGCCAGTTTGTGTCAGATAGAGCTTTGCATTCAAGCTCCAGTAATCCTCCAGTCCTCACTACAGACGCACCAAGAAATACTCTGTAGCCAGCGTTCTGACAAGCTTTTCACTTAAAGCAGCATTAAACAAAACCCTAGTCCAACCTCATATTTTCCGAGGACCAGTTATAAACTGTTACGCTCCAGATTTGTCTGTTAATACAGTCTCTTTATTTGGCTTAGGTTGGAGTGAAGGGTTTGTGTTGGAGTGAGAGGAGCTGGATGTGGGCTTTGTGAGCAATTCTGCATTAGAACTGAAAGTGAGCGTGTGGCGTAGTGATGGAGGCCACGAGTGCAATTGGGCAGTGTTGGGTGGTAAAATATGCAATCCAAGATTAGTGTGAATGTGAATGGCATGGATGAGAATGTGGACTTAACTACTGTTTCCAAGATGTTAAGTGATTTGTGGTGGTGGAATTTGCACTCAAGCAACCTTATTTCTAAGTAAATGATGGGTTTTTTTACTTGGGAATAGCTAAGTGTCACTGCAGTGTCGCATATATAGAAGGGGACCACCCTTCTTAGGCAATCCTGTTTCAAGGGACCATCCCCAAATATCTCCAAATGTATTAGTTGTAATTCTACTCCACCTATATTAGATGTCCACCTCTGTTACATAACCAATCTCTGCTAATCCTTTGAGTGATTATTGATGCATAAGTGACTATGTTAACAGCTTGTGTAGCCTGGTGTGAAGTGGATGATGGGAGCTCTTACTTCTCTGAAACACAAACAAATAGGTTGCCCTGCCCAGGAACAAGTAGAGCAGTATTAAATACCTCCTAAATCTAATTGCAAATTAAGTTATGAAGAGGAGTAGCTCAGATGCCTCTTGAGGCATGACAAGAAAAATATTCTTCAGTGTTCTTCTACCCTAGGTATTTTCATGCAGGAGCAATATGAACAAACACCTCCTGACACACGGAGACAAGAAATACACCTGTGAAATCTGTGGACGTAAATTTTTCAGAGTGGACGTTCTTAGAGATCATATTCACGTCCATTTTAAGGTATTCTGTTAATATTTTGATAACTTGCATTTTTTATTGGAAACCTGTTTGAGACTACTAAGGTGGTGTGATCATGCTGGCCACGTAAGAGGGATCACATATATCTCCTTGCCCTGTCCGTACATCTCTATAAGGGTCTGTTACACCTGTTTCTCGATTCAAGCCAGAATTTGGTGTTTGGAATCTCAGAAACAAGAGTTTTGGGTTTTTTAAGGTAAATCCTTCGCAGCTTATCTTCAACTCTGTGGGTGGTTAAGTATGAGAAAAAAAACTATGAAATAGGGGAGTTGAGGGAACCGTCACTTTAAACATTAATAGCTAGGTTACATAGAGGAGGTGTTGTCTAATGGTTATGGCAAGCAACTAGAAGTTAGGAGGACAGCTTAGTTCAGGTCCCAAGATTGACCCCTGACACTCTGCCTGACCTTGGGCATGCCACTTAACCACCGTGCTTCAGTTCACCCACCTAAAGCAAAGAGAACACTTACTTCCTTTGCAAGGTGTGGCAGCTCAATTAACTAGTGTTGGTATGATCCCTTTTAGAGCTTTGGGTGGAAGCTGCTATGCGAGTGTTGGGTAGAAGTATTGATTATTATAGCAGTTGTCACACTGATCCACAGAGCACAGGCTGGTGGTCCGCAGACATGGTGCTGCTGCTCCTCCTCCTGGTTGCCAGCTGCTAAACTGCATTAAAAGGCAGCTATATACTGAATCTTTTCTTGATGTTACTTTTCCATATAAGCAATTGCTATAATTGCTACAGGGCTGTTAAGCAATTATGAACAGGAGAGGAGGCATGCCTGAAATAGTCTCTCTGCTATAATGTGGTCCATACTCTGAAAGTCTTTCAGAATCCCTGAGGTATTGCAGGATCCTCACAGGGAAACGTCTTGCCTGTTGAACTGTCTGGAGAACCCTTGTAATGCAGTTAAGAGTCAAGTGGTTTAGTGAAATGGTGCAATTTCTTTAACACAAACTGAAAGGTGTTACACTCTTCAATGGTTCCATTAAAATGGTTCTATAGATTTAACACGGCTGCGGTTGGTCCCTATTTATACTAATATTCATAAAATATGCATATATTTGGCATTTAAAAAATAACAACATTGTGTCTGTACAAACTGGGGAACTTTTGCAGGTATTTCATTATATGGGAGAATGCCTTGAATCACATTATTGTCGGCAGTTTATGTAGTTAATCAGTGTTGCAAACAGGTTGGAGATGTATTAAGTTTTGACATTAGATCTGATTAAGATGGAATCTCCTTCCCCACCCTGTATAGGACATTGCACTAATGGATGACCACCAGAGGGAAGAGTTCATTGGTAAAATCGGAATCTCATCAGAGGAAAACGATGACAACTCTGATGAAAGTGCAGATTCTGAGCCTCACAAGTATAGCTGCAAAAGGTGCCAGGTAGCTTTAAATTCTCCTTTCCAACTAAATGTGTGTGTTAGTTTCTCCTGTCAAAGAAAAAGTTGTTATAATCAGAATTTCACAGAACATTGAAAATAAGCTAAGAGAGGGCCAGTCTGATGGTCTAGCAGCAGCACAATTTGGGGGATTCAAGACCATGACCTAATTCTGGTCCTGCACTCCCACATCAGCAATGAGAGGGTGCCACACTCCTCCCTGGCATCCGACGCTAATGGAATGGCATTCATGGCCTCTGGAGCATACTTGATTGAGCCATCCACTGTGGGAGGAAGAGATGATCATCACAGGGCAGGGCTTTTGGGAGTTGGAAAGAAGTGTGTGGGGGTGGGAGTCGTGGCCAGGGGGAAAATGTCATCTTCAAGATTCTTAGAATTCTCTATCAGAGAACTGGTTGGTTGGGACAGCTAAACTGACTGAATTATTACTTATGTCAGAAAGGCAGAATGGCTTTGTCATACAAGTAATCATAATAAAGATGTGTGACCTCAGCAGTGACATGCCTCACTTTCAGCTCAGTACAGTTTAAACAGCCGAGAAGTGAAATCCCTGAGACGGTGCTTTGTGGTAACTCTTCAGGCTGCCTGTTGTCTCCTTCATGAAGAGACAATTTCTCTTGATCCTCTCCGCTTCCCCTATGAAATGGGAAAGATCCTTAGGCCTTGGCTACACTTGCGAGTTGCAGCGCTGTAAAGCCGCCCCCAGCGCTGTAACTCACTCCCCGTCCACACTGGCAAGGCATTTGCAGCGCTGTATCTCCTTGGTTGCAGCGCTGCATGTACTCCACTTCTCCGAGAGGAATACTGAGTGTGGCCACCCAATGCACTGTGAATGGCCTCCAGAAGTATTCGGCAGTATCCCACAATGCTTGTTCTAGCCACTCTGGTCATCAGTTCAAACTCTACTGCCCTGGCCTCAGGTAACCAACCATGTGACCCACTCTTTACATTCCCCGGGAATTTTAAAAATTCCCTTCCTGTTTGCTCAGCCCGGCGTGGCGTGGAGTGCTATCAGCAAATCTTTCCAGGTGACCATGCCTCCATGCGCCAAACGAGCCCCAGCATGGAGCAATGGCGAGTTGCTGGACCTCATCAGTGTTTGGGGGGAGGAAGCTGTCCAGTCCCAGCTGTGTTCCACTGTCACCTCCAGCCCACTTTCCCCAACTTCCGTGTTCTTCACGCCACCCACTGCCTCCAACACCAGTATCTTCACCACCCAACCCTGAAGACCACGACCCTTACCCTCTGCACTCAACCCCCATCACCATGCAGTATAGCTGTCCTGAAGTGCAGCACTCACTGCACAGCACACCAGACAGAACATACACAAATCTGTGATTGCACTGTTCCCCACTCCACCCCCTTTTTTCTTTTCAATAATTTTTTTTTCTTTTCAATAAATGGATTTTTTGGCTTTGAAAACATTCTTTATTATTGCATAAAGTAAAAGACTCCTTCGCCCACGAAATAAACAGGCACTGCAAGTCTGCTTGTCTGCTAAGCAGACACTGATTCCTAAAGATTGGAACTACTGCACTTCACTCCCGTGCAGGGCACCAGATATCACTGCTGGTTTTCAGCCTCAAATTGCTCCCTCAAGGCATCCCTAATCCTTGCAGCCCCGCGCTGGGCCCCTGTAATAGCCCTGCTCTCTGGCTGTGCAAATTCAGCCTCCAGGTGTTGAACCTCGGAGGTTCATGCCTGAGTGAAGCTTTCACCCCTCCCTTCACAAATATTACAGAGGGCACAGCACGCGGATATAACCGCGGGGATGCTGCTTTCGGCCAAGTCCAGCTTCCCATACAGAGATCGCCAGCGGGCCTTTAAACGGCCAAAGGCACACTCCACAGTCATTCAGCACCGGCTCAGCCTGTAGTTGAACCGTTCCTTGCTGCTGTCAAGGCTCCCTGTGTAGGGTTTCATGAGCCATGGCATTAATGGGTAAGCGGGATCTCCAAGGATCACAATGGGCATTTCAACGTCCCCTACCGTGATCTTCCGCTCTGGGAAAAAAGTCCCGGCCTGCATCTTCCTGAACAGCCAAGTGTTCCGAAAGATGCGTGCGTCATGCACCTTTCCGGGCCAGCCTGTGTTAATGTCAATGAAATGTCCACGGTGATCCACAAGCACCTGGAGAACCATAGCGAAATACCCCCTCCGATTAACTTACTCGGATCCTAGGTGGGGTGGTGCCAGAATAGGAATGTGCGTCCCATCTATCGCCCCTCCACAGTTAGGGAACCCCATTTGTGCAAAGCCATCCACTATTTCCTGCACGTTACCCAGAGTCATGGTTCTTCTGAGTAGGATGCGATTAAAGGCCTTGCAAACTTGCATCAACACGATTCCAACGGTCAACTTTCCCACTCCAAACTGGTTTGCGACTGACTGGTAGCTGTCTGGAGTTGCCAGCTTCCAGATTGCAATAGCCACCCGCTTCTCCACTGGCAGGGCAGCTCTCAATCTCGTGTCCTTGCGCCGCAGGGTGGGGGCAAGCTCCTCACACAGTCCCATGAAAGTGGCTTTTCTCATCCGAAAGTTCTGCAGCCACTGCTCGTCATCCCAGACTTCCATGACGATATGATCCCACCACTCGGTGCTTGTTTCCTGAGCCCAAAAGCGGCGTTCCACGGTGCTGAGCATGTCCGTGAATGCCACAAGCAATTTCGTGTCGTACACGTTACGCGGCTCGATAGCATCGTCGGAATCCTCACCCTCACTGTCACTTTGGATCTTAAGGAATAGTTCGACAGCCAAATGTGACGTGCTGGCGAGATTCGTCAGCGTACGCCTCAGCAGTTCGGACTCCATTTCCCGCAGACAGATCGCGCTGCACAGAAACCGTTGAAAGATGGCGCCAAAGGTGGACAGAAACAAAGAGATTTCTGGGATGCAAAGCGATGCATCACGGGGCATTGAGACAGGACCCAAAATCCCCCGCACCCACTCCCCCTTCCCACAACCCACAGCACCAGAATGGGAAAAGGTGCTCTGTGGGATAGCTGCCCCTAATGCACCGCTCCCAATAGCTCTGCAATTGCCGCAAATGTGGCCACGATAGTGCGCTGGGCAGCTGTCAGTGTGGACAGACTGCAGCGCTCTCTCTACTCAGCTGCACGAAGTCAGGTTTAACTCACAGCGCTGTACATCTGCAAGTGTAGCCAAGGCCTTAGAGTCCAAAAGCTACTCTCTCCCCTGCAGGTTTGCTCCATTGATGGCTAAGGGAGGTTGGCTGTAGCTCCCTTCAGGGCCAGAAATAATCAGAGGATTCCTAGCAGAGCAATGTGAGACTTTTTTTTTCCATCTCCAGCGGCTGAGTGAACTGCCTCTGCCGCATTCTTAGACCCCAGGAGGGGAGTATCAGCCTGCACTAGTATCCCAAACTACAGTCTCCCATGTGGAGGGACTGGTTTTGGATGTTCTTTATAGTGCTTAGTACCTCAGGTTCCAGGAAGGAGTATAGATTTCCCTGTACTCTTTGATAGTGAGGACAGTATTTCTGATTACTGGCTATTTATGCTGTAGATCCCAGTACTACATTAACTGGTCACTATTTCCTGAGAGATTTTTTTCCCGTGCGTTCACTATTGGTTCGTTCTGCAGTTAACCTTTGGCAGAGGGAAGGAGTACCTAAAACACATAATGGAGGTTCACAAGGAGAAAGGCTATGGCTGTAGCATCTGTAATCGACGATTCGCCTTGAAGGCAACTTACCATGCTCACATGGTCATTCACCGGGAGAATCTGCCTGATCCAAATGTGCAGAAGTAAGATGACATGTCTGACTAATATTGTATGAACTACTTTTTTTTTTTTTTTTGAGATCATGGTGGCTGTGCCAAATAGGGGTGCTTGGTTAGTGAGGGATAGACACACATTGACATTCTTGAGGCTTTTCTCTTTAATGTCAAGGTACCAGGAGAAATCCCTTCTTTTTTCAGTTTCTTTTGTGATATGAGTAGCTGATGTTTTCTGACATTGTTTCAGGTTTATACAGTCCTGCAGTTCTTGTGTCCCATTGAGACCTCTTGCTTCATCAAGGGTTGTAAGATCAGGTCCTCATTTACTAAAGGGGTAAAACATACCCCCAATTGTCAATATGTCATGTCATATATAGCAGGTACACCATCGGGCAGATAATAGTTCTGGATTTTTAAAGTAAAGATTTTTAATCAAATCAAAAAATGACTGTATAATTTGAGAGAGCAATACTGCCTGGCCACACTTACTTTGTGATGCACTTGTATGTTTTTTTAAGGCTTATTTTATTTAACCCTATTTTACCATACACTTATATTGCAAGGAAACCTTGCCAGTAACAATCTTTTCAAACAAATTCCAGTTGCTGATTGAGATCACTGAAACCATAGTCCTGTCAAAAAGAGAATGGCAGAGTCTGCTTCTTTTTCTGTTTCAGATACATCCACCCATGTGAAATTTGTGGAAGGATTTTTAACAGCATCGGGAATTTGGAACGACATAAGCTTATACACACAGGTAACATGATGTTGTTGTTGTTCCTTTATTATTAATATCAAAGGTTTCCTTTTCTGGATGCTTTCTGAGGCCATACTTTTACTTGTCAGGAAGAAACTGGTTATGGTAGTTTACAGTAAGAACCCATACAGTTATTGCTATTTTTATGGTTTTATGGCAGGCCAGTTTTATAAAGTGTGTGTGTATGTATGTATAAAATTGATGAGGGTAAATGATACCAGAGCATGATTTAAGAGATTCCCTGATTATATAATTTAGCTTTCATTCAATAAAAATGTTGACTCTCTACTTATCTCTGCTGAAATACTCATCCGGGCCTTCATTTCGTCTCACCTTGAGAACCGCAGTTCCTTCCAGCTCTTTGGCATCTCAAAGTGCCAGCTCTTTACTCCAGCATGTGCAGAAGGCTGCTCCCCATCTCCTCTGAGGTGGAGAAGAGCAGGTCCACATCCCTTCATCCTTAAATGACTTTGCCGGCTCCCCACTGTGCATTTCAGAATGCAGTTCAATCTAGCGCTCTTTGGTTTTTAAAAATCTCCAGTCAGACTTCTGTCCCTTGTCTCCATCTACCCCCCCCCACTTGCTCACTTAGCACCACTCACTCTTCTGTCCCTTTACACAGTCTCAGCACTGTTGATACAGAAGCATAAGTCTCTACGCTCATCATGAGATCCTTCTCTACAGCTTTCTTCCATCTCTCGCTGCCTCCGTCTTGTTTCAAAGCTCAGATGAAAACCTCTTCTCTCCCTTGCCTATTTCTCATAATTCATTTTGGGATTCAGTTTGTCTGAGAGGAGCTGTTCAGGAGACAGTTGGATTATTGCTCAGTGAATCTATTGCCAGAGGTTTGTCAGCTTTTAGCAACACACATTTTCCCCTAGAGATTCTGCTTATACTGCAATAACCTTTTTTTTTTTTTTTTTTTTTTTTTTGAAGGTGTAAAAAGTCATGCGTGTGAGCAGTGTGGAAAGTCATTTGCCAGAAAGGACATGTTAAAAGAGCACATGAGAGTCCACGATAACATCCGAGAATACCTGTGTGCGGAATGTGGTAAAGGTACAGACATCGCCTTTGAATTAGACATTTTGTTTGTTACATTTCCCATATTAAAACCAATAGCTTCATTAAATACCAGGAAAGTCCTCAAAGTAATGAGTCTTGAATAGGAAGCCATGCTGATCAGGATGTTAGGGGCCTGCCTTAATTATACATCCATCAGTTCCCTGGCCTGCAGCAAGCAAACCTGACTTCTAAAGTTCTTCATCTGTGCTGCTGCTAATTTCAGGAACGCTTGCCTGCCTGACTTCCATCGCATTTACATCCCAGAAAAGAGTCAGAAAGAACACAGTTTAACTGTGCGTTCTAGGCTGAGTTTTCAGGACTTAGCAGTTAGAATAAACATTTTTCTTTACTTTGTTACTTGAACAACCTTGAACTGAAATCCCTGCAAGACACTAATATGGTGCCTTAGATTATGTTCTTGTCAAATTCCCTGTCTCTCCGTGCTTTTCTCTTACCCTCCTTAGTGATTGTTTAAATGTTTTTCATAGATTTTTTTTTTTTAACATAAAAAACCCAAACCCACTATTTAAAGAGCATTTCTAGATCACCTATGGGCATTCGTGGACATCTTCTATTAGGGATGAAGTTAGGATCATCTGTTTGAAACATGCTCATCTTGAGTCCTTACTCAGGGTGGGGGGTGAAGGGTAATGCAGATGAATTTTCCCACCATGTCTTCAGTTACATCTTCATGGCTCACAGGAATGAAGACAAAACATGCTCTGCGTCACCACATGAAACTCCACAAAGGGATTAAGGAATATGAATGCAAGGAATGCCATCGTAAATTCGCACAGAAGGTCAACATGCTGAAGCACTACAAAAGGCACACAGGTGAGAGCAACCCAGAGGACCAGTCATCCTGCAGAAATCACACTTAATCAGTTAAATGGTTGTTTTGGAAATATGACATTACCCTGCGCTGAATAGTCAAAGAGCATGAGCAACACAGTTAAAAAGAATATGCATATACTGTATTTTAAAAGGTGTGAAGACTTTGGCCTCTCATGAGCAGAGACCTGCCCACTATGTCATGGTTTGTTTTTTTAACATAGACCATTGGGTGTAGGATACGCTTTTTGTCTCAAATTAGGGTTTGAACTCTGATCCCCAGACGAACATCTCACCCACTGCACCAGCTCCCATTAGTGCCTGCATTTCCTACAGTACTTTTGCAAACAATGGAAAAAGTGGCTAGTGAAACTGATTTTTCATAACCTAAGATTCATAATTGTACCAGGTACCTTAATCTATTATCACTCCAGTTTTAAATGTAATCTCTCCATATAGGAATCAAAGATTTTATGTGTGAGCTCTGTGGGAAGACATTTAGTGAGAGAAACACAATGGAGACCCATAAACTGATTCATACAGGTAAGTGCACTAATGCAATGTATTGAAAGACAACAGCTTGACATTCTGCTTCAAGCAATCCTGAGTCCGCATTCTGCACTACGTAATTAAAAAAAAATGTGTTCCTCTTAATGCACTATTACAATATTCACCTTTAGGGATATCTACTAACTCCTTTTCATTTCATTTGCCACCAGTTGGGAAACAATGGACGTGTTCAGTCTGTGATAAAAAGTACGTCACTGATTACATGCTTCAGAAGCACATCCAGTTAACTCACGATAAGGTAGAAGCTCAGAGTTGTCAGCTCTGTGGGACAAAGGTTTCTACCAGAGCTTCAATGAGTCGACACATGAGGCGCAAACATCCAGAGGTGAGATCTGTGGCAGATGGATTGTGGCTTATTATAAATTCACTTGGCGTAGCTATGACTTCAAGTGAGTCATCTACTTCCTCCTCCTTGCATTCTGGCAGGACTGATCTTGGTTATTTGTAGACCAAGTGTCTGTGTTAGGCTTGATTTTCTGCATTAATGGCAATTCCACAACCCCTTGCCCCTCTGTTTGTGTTCCTTCTAATTGCTGATTCATAAACATTTAATAATTCCTTTTTCCTATTAATTCAGCTAATTTTTTCTGCTGCATCTTAACTCCGTATTTTTCTGTTTTGTCCTCATCAACTAGTGTGGATAATTGATCCCCGTTCCTTTTATGGCATCCCTTGTTGACAGCTATCATGTCTTCCCTCAGAATTCCTTTTATCTAGCTCAGCTATGACCTGCTCTACTAACTTTTCCCTTGGAGATCTTACTTTATAAACCGTTTATCACTATTGCTCTTCCTTGATCTCTTCTGTTTCCCAGTGAAGGTGGGGAAACAAAATAAGGGGCAAAACTCTTGCCCTCTCTCTTTTGCATTAAAACCAAGCTGAGTAATAAAGTACCTGAAATGTGGAGAGCTGGTTGTTTCAGATCTTCAGTGAACTGAGATGTATAGATCCTGTTGTATACAGTGGAGCACGCCACACTCAGAGATTTGTAGTTCAGGGGCACTGTAATTTTTGTTGCTCACTGAACCATCAGGGCTGGTAAATGTGGGTTTGTCTTCTCCTGAAGTCCTCCAGTTTTAATGGGGTATTGTCTAGGAAGCAAGGATGAAAAGATGGACTGCAGCTGCTGTTATGTTTAAACTAAATTTCCAGCGGTGTGGTCACTTTGTTCACATGGCAGTATAGTGACCCATATATTATGCTTATTTTTTCCCACAGAAAGCAATGAGATTTTATGGAAACTAAATGTTATGGAATTGGTTGCTGTGGTGTCAGTGAGAGGAAGGAAGATTATATACCATAAGATTATTATTATCAATGAAAGTAAAACACATTAAACCTATTATATTGATTAATCAAATCAATTAAAACGCGTTCGGTTGCATGATCCTGTCTTGTGATGTTACTTGTCAGTGGAGCTCTCCATTGCTGTTCTGTACTGGCCATAATTTATCAAGCTGACCAAGATCTGTTTATCTGTAGGTTCTTTCAGTTAGAATTGACGATTTAGAGCAGCTCCCAGAAGCTACCACCATTGATGCCTCCTCTATTGGGATTGTTCAGGTAAACTAACCGTGGTAGAATCCTAAATTCTTCTGTGGCTTTGGGTCCTTGCCATTCACATGTTGTTTCCATGGCACTGAATGACATACACCATGGCATCCACCATCACTGGTGAGTGACCCCGGATAAAATTGGAACCTGCTCATGAATGCTGGGGTTGGATTCAGGATCCTGTATGCACTATGGGCAAGTGTTTTGCATTTGTCCCAGGCTTAGTCTTAACTGAGGATGAACAAACTTCTTTTTCTGAAGGTGGAAAAACAGGTTTGAAAACTTTACTCAAACACTGTAGCTTATTGTTACGGTAGTGCCTAGAGACTCCAGTGGGGTTTGGGTTTGTGCTCTGTTTATAGAGATAGTGAAAAAAGAAGCAGAGAGAAAATGCAGTGGAAAAATGGAGCAGAGAGTGGGAAGAGTTAACAAACATTATTATTAAGCGTTTCGGTACTGTCATTGTGTTTGACTCTGTGTTGAATAGATCAGAGACAGGGGCCCTGCTCTCAAGGCTCAGACCTGTGATGATCAGACTGTGAAAGAAGCATCACAGGGCAGATTTGAGCTGGGGCTTTATAGGCCTTGTGGAAGAAGTGTGCTTTATGGAGGGACAGTAAAGAGAAGAGATTGATCAGATCGGAAGCAGGATTCTGAAGAGGAAAACAGAAGGTGAAGCCCTGGTCTTACTGAAGTTAATGGAAAAACTCCCATTGACTTCAACTGAGCCAGGGTTTCAGAGAGGAGTAGGAGAAGGAAATGAAAGAGGGATGTTAAGTGCTCAGGTAGAGCAACAGGGAGCAGGTGAGCTTGAGTAGTAAGAGATGTAATGGTCAGGGCGCAATGCTAGGCAGAAGGTGATGACAGGGAGCTTTAATTTTATGTTAAGTGAGCAGAAGGCAGTGGAGGGATTCAAAGAGGCAACAAACATGATCAGACTGTCTGAAAAATGGAGCAGTGAGGGGACCAGCAAAAACTCCAAGAAAAAAATAGAGTGACAAATAGAAGAGGGGAGTGGGCAGAGTGAAAAACAAATCCAGAATGAGTGTGAAAGACTGTGTCGAGAGGAAGAAAAATTCTAAGGAAAACCAGATTTTGTGCCTACTGTAAATAAGGGTTATGTCCTTTGCAAATATCTTAACTGTGTTCAGCATGGTTGGTGGGGAATGCATTTTTCAGTGACTCAGCTCAGCTGGTGTAGGTCATCTTTTTGACTGCACTACAGAGATGCTAATAACCTCTCTGCTTTGTGGTGTAGTGGGGGTACTGGTATTGTAAAGAGTTAATTACAGGGAGAAAAACCATTCCCTCAAATCTGGTCATCTTCACCTGGGGATGGACAGAAAACCAACCTCTGGTGACACACTCAGATCTATGCTGAGCTAAATGACTTGAGTAGCGACATTCAGTTGTACTGCAAACTCTCTTCTTGTAGCCTGAGTTAACCCTGGAACAGGGAGAGTTACCCGAAGGCAAGCATATGAAAGCTTCTAAACGTGGCCATAAGCGAAAGCAGAAGCCGGGTGAAGAGGAGGAAGTGCAAGTGCCTGAGGACCCTGCCTTCAATGAATACACAGAGAAAGAACCTGAATTCACAGGGAATGTGGGAGATGAAACCAATTCAGCTGTACAGAGTATTCAGCAGGTGAGTTCCCATGAAAAGCTACTGGACAGACATTGCAACAGGGGTTGATGGTGTTGGAATCCTAAGGCCTAATGTGAATGAGCTAGAGATTTAAAGCTGAAGGTAGAAATCACAATTGAAAGAGATATAGAAAGCTGGGGAAGGAAGAGGGATCTATTTAATCCCCTCCACTTCCGCTAAACTCCTTATCTTCATTTCAGCCCATTTGGTGCCACTGCCTCTTGCTGAAGCTGTGCTTGCAAGTTTGGAATTAATTCAGTGAATCGGTATCAATATTACATTTGTCTCTAGCTTGTTAGCTGCTTTCTTCCGCTTACAGCAGCAGATTCCCTTCAGCACGATATCCATGGCCAGCAGTAGGGGCACCAAAATGGTCTGCAGCCAGCTAACATGTTTTATTTCAGAGAGCCAAACAGAAGGTTGAGGTTTTATTTCTGTTTTTCCTTAGGTGGTGGTGACCCTTGGCGACCCAAACGTCACGGCCCCTTCTAGTTCTGTTGGGTTGACAAATATTACCGTCACCCCGATTACCACGGCAGCCGGAACCCAATTTACCAACCTCCAGCCAGTGGCTGTGGGCCACCTGACTGCTCCTGAACGCCAGTTACAGCTCGACAATTCAATCCTTACTGTGACATTCGATACGGTCAGTGGTTCTGCCATGCTGCACAATCGCCAAAACGATATTCAGATACAGCCGCAGCCAGAGGCCGCCAATCCCCAGTCTGTGGCCCATTTCATAAACCTGACAACCCTGGTGAACTCCATTGCTCCTCTAGGGAACCAGATCGCAGAGCAGCATCCGCTGACATGGAGGGCAGTGCCTCAGCCCGATGTCCTGCCGCCCCAGTCGCAGCAAGCACAACAGCAGTCAGGACAGCCGCAAGTTCAAACAGAGCAGCAACAGCAGATGTACAGCTACTGAGTGATACTTGGCAAGGCTGGAGAAGGACTGGACTCTGAGACAATTTTTAAAAAAAGTGGGAAACGATAAGTGAATGGTTTGCTGGATACCAAACAGAGATGGGAAAATGTTTATACAATGAAATGTAAACTAAAATTGGCATAGCACCCTGCAACGCTGTGGTCTTGAAATTCACACACTATTTCTAAACGCAGCACCGCCTAGCAGTCTCGTTCTAAATTCAGCACCCCAGTGTGGTGGTGTGTTTTGTGCAGTGCTGGTTCTGGGTTTTGACCAGAGCATCGCAATAGACCTTACACAAAGAGGGGAAATCACAAATAGTACATACGACTAACCCCTCAGCCATACAATTTAATTGTTTTCCAGTCTGGAAGGAATGTATACACTGAGCTGGGGTTCACTGGTTGTCACCTTCTAGAGACTGAAATGTAAAGATATAATTGAACCCCCAAAAAAGGATTGTCTTGCTTTTTCCATTCTTAGAAGGTCTTGTATCTCTGGTAAAGTAAGGGTGAGGGTTTGGGGCTGGAAGTGGGGGAAAGTCTATGGGGTAAAAGAAAATGTACCCAATTTCACAAAGTATTTCCATTGTGGTGATGGAAAAATCTTTTATCAGTAAAACATGTCAGTGCTACCTGAAGCAAATAGTCAGTCTGATGTTAAAACAACTTTACTAGAAGACCATAAAAGTTGTTTGAATCAAACCGGTTATGAGCTGAAACCATAATGTGATAAAATTTTATGTAATTTTGTCAAAATTGCTCTTTCAATATTGCTTTTAGCTAGGAGGCTTGAAGAGCAATCAGTCCCCTTTGATCAAGTTCAGGATGTGAATTTACCAATTAGTCTTCTTTCATCATGTAATAAACATTTGAGAAAGTAATTTTTTATATAGCCTTTGTATTTCACTGTGTGTTCTTGGTGGATATTTACGTATTAACGGCTGGTCTGACTTAGTTCCATGTATCTTTTCATCTCCTTATTCTTCTGCATGGCAGAACTAGTGTGTGGATTCTGCTTGTAGAACTTCCAAATCTCATAGCCACACACTGGCTGTCATGAAGTCATAAAGTGCAATGTCTAACATTCTTGTATACTGCCACAAGGAGGCACTCTGAGCCAATGGATATAGGCCTGCCTGGATATATGACCCATCTATGCTGAGACTGTCATTTCCAATGTCTGATAAGCTGTATCCTCCATATCTTCTGTTTGTGCCAGTGTGCAGTCTGGATTGTTGCATATCAAAATGACGATGATATCCTCCCACACAAAGGACAAAGCACTGCTGTTGTCAAAGAGCAGTGAACAGTAAAAGTTGCTCTCTGCCACTGGACACCTGAAAGGCAAATTTTCCAAACCAGCAATGGATGAAGAAAAAGTTCCTTTGCTGCATTACAAACAGAGGCACTCAAACTTGCTAAGAGGGATATTCCTTCATACGGCAATTGCTGCACTTCACAATGGAGACCGACTGATGTTAATGAAAAGCCTATCTGTGCCTAACATATTAATGAAAATGTTCAATTTGTAAACAAAAACGTGATGAGGAATGAGTTAAACTTGAAAGTGTGTGTCAGCAAGATCTACCTCACCCTTAGAGAATGAATTATAGTATCCACAGAAGAATAATTCTACTTAGAAACAAAAACAGATCCCTCAGACGTATGAATGCCTGGAAATGGATAGTTAAGGGATGTGCAACCACTTTGCTCATTATTAATTATCTGTATTGTAGCATTGTCCAGAGGCCTGAAATAGGAGTGGGACCCTGTCGTGTCAAGCTCTGTACAAACATTCAGCAAAGAGTCCTTGCCCCAAGGGGCTCACAACAAAAATAAAATTCAGAACCATATATTCTATTGCCCCATGCAAATTACACCTTCCCACACATTCTAAATTATGCACCCTTGTTGTGGTCTGAAATAATAACAGTGTTAGCGAGATAAAGAAGAAATAACATTCTGTTTAATTAGAACTGAAGATTTCAAAACTAACAAATCCTGCATCTTGGCAGGGTGTTAGACTAGATCAGCATTTCTCAAATGCGGCCACAGCCTCCTGGGCAATGATTGGGGGAGGGGGCAAAGCAGCAGCCTCCCCCTCCCCCTCCCCCCCATCCACCCCCAGCAGGGGTTGGGCCCTGTCCTCTTCTGCAGACACAAATGCTGGAGGAGCAGGCAGCCAGTGAGTTCCCCACCTGGGGGGGAGGGGGTCAGGTTTCAGCCCTGGAGTGGTGGCCAGCAGCGGGGCTCCAGACTGCAGTGACAGGCTCCTTACCCCAGCTGCAGTGCTTCAGGCTCTGTCTCCGGGCCCCATCCCCTAGGCGCGGGGCTTCAGGCTCCATCCCCCAGCCATATGATGACAGACTCCAGCCCCAGGCCCAGCACCCCTCCCTCATCACCCTTGTGTCCCACTGCCTTCTCTGGCTCAGGGCTTCAGCCACACTGGGGCAGGCTCCAGCCCTGGGCTTATCCCCTATGACCCCTGGCCTTCGCTGCCTCCTCTAGCCCTAGGCTTCAGCCACGCAGCAGTTGTCGGACACTGGCCCCTGCTGCCTTCCTATCCACCTCCCCATTCGGGGCTTAATTTGTCCCCAGGCTTACCAGGGTTGAATAATCTGCAGTGAAAATGCTATTTGTATGTTTGTTAATATCACTTTTCACAGCAAAATTAGCTGCTAGCTGGGAGGCTGTGATATTAACATACAAGCATCACTTTTCATAGCAGCAGACTTACTAGACTTAAGTCTAAAATCAACAAAGCAAAAGGGACAACAGAAAAGACAAGAATGTGCAAAGCACCTTATTTGTATTTCTATTCTGTTTAGACCCAGTAAAGAATAGAGACAACTGTACATTATTTTTATTATTGAGTCTGCAAAAAAAAGCCAACCCTACATAAGTGAATTACATACACATGTCCAAATCAGTGTACATATTTGTTTTTCCTAAAGTTAATTAAGTATTTTAGGAAAAATTGACAAGAATGGCTGCCACCACCAAGAGTTGGTGGCTGCACTCTGAGGCCACCAAAAAAATCGTTATGAGAATCCCTGGATTAGATGACCCTTGCTGTCCCTTCTAACCCTTATGGTTCTATGATTCTGTGCCCCAGGGTACATTTGCTTATGTTGGAACTCAGTTTTCTGCAAAAAGAACAGGAGTACTTGTGGCACCTTAGAGACTAACAAATTTATTTGAGCATAAGCTTTCATGGGCTACAGCCCACTTCTTAGGATGCATAGAATGGAACATACAGTACGAAGATATATATAACATCTTAAGAGTTTGTATGGCAACTTCCACCTTTTCATGTTCTCTGTATGTATATATATCTTCATACTATATGTTCCATTCTATGCATCCGATGAATTGGGCTGTAGCCCACAAAAGCTTATGCTCAAATAAATTTGTTAGTCTCTAAGGTGCCACAAGTACTCCTGTTCTTTTTGCGGATACAGATTAACACGGCTGCTACTCTGAAACCAGTTTTCTGCAAGTGTGTTGTGCTGATTGAAAGTGTTTTTGAGAGAGAGAGAGCGAGCGAGCGCACTGGCAAAAAAAAAATTGTGGCGGAGAGAAATCATTATGGAGTTACAAAATGTGTTGCTATATGTTGGTGTAAAGTTAACTGGTACATTTGACCTAAATTTACTAACAAACGTATGTATAGCTTTTAAAAAAGTGTACTATATGTTAGAGCCATATCAGACTGAAAATAGACCTCTTGATAAGGAAATGTTTGGGGGGGGCGTTTCTTTTTTCATTTTCCTAGAAATATGTTTTCAACTTTATATGTATTTATGCAAAGTGAAATTTGGCTGGGAGGTGTAAGTTCATCAGATGGCAGTAAGTAAAAGGAGTATGTGGCATGAGTGTGTATTTAGTTTTTCATTTCTCCAGAGCCTAGTAGATTGGTGTTTCTTCAATATAAATAATGAGGAAAGTGGCTTCATCCCTTAACTGTTCATTCCCAGACTATCATATTTGAGGATTTTTGAAGCAGAAGCATTATAATACAGGTGCAGTGGGACAGGATAGGCTCTATTGCTAAATGCTTTCAAAATCAACTCATTCCTGCTGTAGTTTGTTGTTTGTGAATTTCCCTGCTTTTTTCTCCTTTAAGTGCCAAATGTTGAAAGAGGGTTAATGTTTATATGGTTTGCAATAGAGAGAGCCCTACTGAGACAGATTTTATGAGGACCAATGAAACAGAGCTGCTTTTCTCTGGATGTTAGCAAGGCCATAGAAGGAGAGTCCAGGGTGTGGAAGAGTTCCCTGTGGGCGGGATCAGAATGGGTACAGTGGAGAAGGAAAGGCTTTTATCTGTGTGATCATATAATGAATGTTTGCATGCCACCCATTTATTTGATCTACTGTAATCATATCAAAAGAAATGTCTCTTTTGATCCTCTAATAGCCTTCCCCTAACCCTAAAATACTAAAAGGCATTTCACCGCAGGAGAACAAAAAGAAAAACATTGAAGTTCCTTGACCAGGCCACTTTGAAGAGATTATGAGCTAAAAAAGTATTAGAAAGTTTTTCAAAAATTAAACTTCAGCTACATTTTTCAGAGCACCACAACTTTAAAATTGTTCTACTTGGGTCAGTATACTGCCAACATCATATTTATCAGAGTATTTCTCTTAATTTTTTTCACTAAACTTCCCCCCAAAAAGCCATGTACCCAGGGTGAGATGCCACGTGTGGAACTGCAGCACAATTTATGTCTTTTTGGAGAAGTTGGGGGTGGAGGATCTTAAAAATGAGCTGATCTTGGAGAGCTAGTGAGTGCTGCAGCTTCACAACTGCTCTCCCTGTGAAAACATGTCCTTCGCAATGCTGCCTCAGGACTGGCCTGCTTTTACCTTTTTTCCACAGAGTTTGTCAAGGATTTTTCTTTAATACTTTGGCCCAATATGAGGAACTTGCTTATCTGAGCAGTTTCTATATCTCCTATGCTCAAGAAATATTGTCTTTAGATAAAACAAATACCAAAGTTATGCCACTTTTGTTTCAAAGTAAAAATACAAGGGGTGTGTAATCCAGCACAGAGACGTGCATTTATTGAACAATATCTTTGCCAATACATCACCAGCCTCTTTTGACTAACGTTAAGTTATTCCCGGTCTTTTCAGCAATGATTTGGGAATTTTGCACCTTGATAATAGCAAAATATTGAATTATTTGGAGCCAAAATGGCAACATTGTATAGCGATCCATGTACATACAATTGTCTATTGGTAAAATATTTATTTAGTTGAACAGTGCTTATGGCACATTGACACTGAAACAAAGGAGCCTCAAGCTACAGAATCTTTACTAGCGCGATCATTCAAAACCAAAAAGGGATTAGTGTACCATAGGGCTTTGCCTACAAGTTACATAGACTTGCTGTAAAGGCAATAGGCTTACTCAGTAGTTATGTCACGTTACATTTGTACATACCACAGAATACAAAAACACAGGGTACAGTTTTCAAATAATTATACTATAGCAGTGCCATTGTAAAGAAGTGGGATGAGGAAGAGGTTAAGTCCTCCTCACTTGTAGTCTGAGTTCTCTCAGGAAAACGTACTGTATCAAGTGCTATTACACTGTCTACCATTAAACTTTTTTGAGACTTCTCAGTATGGAAGGTGTATATTTTATGTAGAAACTTACATATCACTTTTCCCGCTGTCTAAATAGCCAAGTTCTCTGTACCTTTTAATGTTCTGGAAATTTTGTCTGAAGTTGACATGTGGGTAGGTAAACTTTTCAGAAAAGATTTCCTATCACTGTGTAATAGAACAATCCAGTAAATGGTGCTCTGTGTGTATGCAAAGGTAACTGAATTTCTCATCCTGAAACCCATGAGTAGAGCCATATACACAGCCTATATATACACAGACTATGGATGCCATAACATCTCCAATTCCTGGCTTCCTTAAAGAAGGGAAATTCAGTGTATCTGCTGTGGAGTGGGCTTCCCATTGCCATTCAGGGGGCTGGAAGAATTTTGTAATTTTGCCTTCAGTTAACAAGTTGTGAGTCACTGACTTCATTCATAGCATTGTTGTCCTCACCTAGAAGCCAAAGTAGCAATGGTAGAAAGAACAAGGAACAGCTGCAGACTCTTCCAGATTCTGATGTTAATTGGAGAATCTATATGAATTTCAAGTTACAGCTGTTTGAATATTAGCTAGAAATTTACATTTCTGTTCATTCCCGATGTAACAAGTAAAGACTCTCCCTGGTGGGGTGTCACAGGTCTGAGGAAATAAGGGTAAAAGCGGGAAATCAAATTGCTATTTTTATTCTTGGAGCAGAATAGCTATCTGTGACAAAGTTCCTCCTCTATCTTGATGGGTCCTGCGCTTATTGTCGGATTTTCTTGCCTCAAAGATTCACCATGGGGGTTGGGGAACAGCCCAGAGACCTACCCCTCTGGAAGAACCCACAGTCCAGGTCAATTGGGAGGTTTGGGGGGAACCCGAGCCCACCCTCTACTCCGGGTTCCAGCCCAGGGCCCTGTGGACTGCAGCTATCTATAGTGCCTCCTGTAACAGCTGCATGACAGCTACAACTCCCTGGGCTACTTCCCCCTGGCCTCCTCCAAACACCTTCCTTATTCTCACCACACGACCTTCCTCCTGGTGTCTGATAATGCTTGTGCTCCTCAGTCCTCCAGCAGCACACCCTCTCAGCTCCTTGCACCTCTTGCTCCCAGCCCCTCACACTCACATCACAAACTGGAGTGAGCTCCTTTTAAAACCCAGGTGCCCTGATTAACCTGCCTTAATTGATTCTAGCAGCTTCTTCTTAATTGGCTCCAGGTGTCCTAATTTGCCTGCCTTAACGGGTTCTAGCAGGTTCCTGATTACTCTAGTGCAGCCCCTGCTCTGGTCACTCAGGGAACAGAAAACTACTCATCCAGTGACCAGTTTATTTGCCCTCTACCAGACTCCTGTACCCCACTGGTCTGGGTCTGTCACATACCTTATACCATTACAAGTATAAGATCTTACAAGAGGGCATTGGAGGACATCAGGAACTTAGTAAAGAAATGAAACTGAATTCCTTGTAAAAGGGCAGGGGACGGGGTTCAAAATACCATTGAGACAATATCCAAAGGAGAAAATCCTATCGAAAGTGAGGATACTTATTAGGCCACTGGAGCTGGTGAGCCTTGCAGGGGCGAAAGGGCAATGTGGAGCACATACTTCTCACAACAAATGTGGCATTTGTACTTTGCAACTCCATCACTCTGCAACCCCAAATAACAACAGACAAGCTCATGCCAGCTAATGTCCAAAAAAATTAAAAATCACTAGTTTCAAGAAAACAACTGAACATGGGGAAAGACACAGATGGTTGTTATCAGGTCTTCCAAAGGATGTTTCCTCCAGCTCTGAGATGTTTTATTTTTCTGCCACTAACCCATTTGCACTGCAATAGGTAAGAAGCAGCTGCAGTTTTCTTGATTAAACCCCTGATTTGGAAACCTTTATAATGCTGCTGTAAAAATTTACTTCAGGCTCTGACTTGCACAAAGTGTAGCATACAGCACATTTTAAAATAAACTTTGAGAACATTGTCTTGGATGTTTTCTTCGTACCTTTCTACACACACTACTCGTTTGAGCTACGGAACTCACATTTCCATTTCAAACTGAAATTCATCATGTGAAGCATCCATAATATAATCAAACCACATTTGAAGTTTTGGATTGTTTTCTGAAGAATCCAAGACATCCCCCACTGCCCTTATACAGGGCCCTGAGCTCTCCCTGACACTCTGCTATCCTCGGTCCTGAGTGTTCTCGTGCATGCTGTCTCAGCACCCACACACGCAGTCCCCTACTGCTGCCCTGCATCCAGCTCTGAGCTCTTCCCCAGATAGATAGGCTGAAGAGCACCATCCTCACCAGGGGCCCAGCAGTTCTAGGAACCCAAACTACATTCTGTGTGTCTGCTTCTCCAGGAAGAACCAAATACCCAGATCCAATCCTCCCACGTGCCTGTGACTGGGGATTCCTGGTTAGGGTGACCAGATGTCCCGATTTTATAGGGACAGTCCCGATTTTGGGGTCTTTTTCTTATATACGCTCCTATTACCCCACACTCCCTGACCTGATTTTTCACACTTGCTGTCTGGTCACCCTATTCCTGGTGCTACCTGCTTTGCTTCTCCCAAGGGTTGGGAGTGCCCAAGGACACCAAGACTACAAAATGTGGCACATGGAATTGCAGTGCCACGGAAGGGTCTGGACTGCTCCCTCATTGTGCTCCTGCCTAGCAGCAGGGCCTCTAGCCCCACGCACCACCAGAAAGCTCCTGGGCATGACTGTGCCAGTAGTCCTCCCAGAGCTGTGCTACACAAGCTGCAGGGCTTGACTTGGCAAGGTGCTCAGCAAACTGGCCCCAATTCAGCAACTCACTTAAGCATGTGCTTAACCTTCAGAAGCATAGAAGTCCAGGGGAACTACTTATGTCCTCAAAGCGAAGAATGTGCTTAAGTACTCTGCTGGCTGAGGACCAGAGTGCTCAGCACCTTGCAGGATCAAACCCACAGTGCATGGACTCCCTGCAGCCTGTTCTCCCGTCCTGTCCCTATTGCACTGGAAGTGCAATAGTTCTGCTGTGCTGGGTACCCTCTGCTTCCCTGCAGAAAGGTGAAGGCTTTAGGCTTTAGTTTTCTTTTGACTGTTCACAAGACTGAGCTTTTATCAAAGGTACCTGTGGTATTCGCCAGGAGCAAACACTCAGCAACCTTCAAAATGTCAAGTATGTGGAGAATACTATAAGAGTGGACGGGCTTTTGCCACCATAACAATAGATGGGAGGTGCATAGAGAGTGGGGCTGAATTGACATTTATCTTGTACCAGCCCTAACGAGGTGAGCTGGTGTCCAGTTATCCAGCAGACTGTGTTTTCTGTCTCATCATCCATCATCTTCTGGTACAAAAATAAGGAAACATGATTTTGACTAAACGACTCTAAAAACCACACCAAGGGAACACACAGGACTGAAACAGCCTTTGGCCTCCTGGCACACTACAAACTTCTCTCATGTGCTGCACTTAATATCTAATCAACTTTTGTCTTCTCTTCTGCTGTAGACAATGGCGCTTAAGTTCACTTAAGATTATTTTAATTTATTTCTAATAATATGTTCTGGGTTTTAATATTTAGTTTTGTTATAAATTTATTTAATGTTTCTAATTTTTCCATTAAAGGCCATTGGCATTTTGGGTGCAGAGGGAATGAAGCATCAGGCAGTCACTTAAACAGTTATCTGGTAAAAACACTTTTGTTTCAAGGTTCCTTAGAGAAGGAACTGAGGAAGACTGTCAGAACATTATTCTAGAAACACATGCCAGTCCTATAGACAGAGCTTGGTTGGGCAACCTCCTGTCCCACACGGAGCACTTCTTTATTATTGACAGGTTTCAGAGTAGCAGCCGTGTTAGTCTGTATCCGCAAAAAGAACAGGAGTACTTGTGGCACCTTAGAGACTAACAAATTTATTAGAGCATAAGCTTTCGTGGACTGCAGCCCACTTCTTCGGATGCATATAGAATGGAACATATATTGAGGAGATATATATACACACATACAGAGAGCATAAACAGGTGGGAGTTGTCTTACCAACTCTGAGAGGCCAATTAATTAAGAGAAAAAAAACTTTTGAAGTGATAATCAAGCTAGCCCAGTACAGACAGTTAAGAAGTGTGAGAATACTTACAAGGGGAGATAGATTCAATGTTTGTAATGGCTCAGCCATTCCCAGTCCTTATTCAAACCGGAGTTGATTGTGTCTAGTTTGCATATCAATTCTAGCTGAGCCGGCCGGCCATCTCTCCATGGGGTTCCGCCGCAGCCTTCACCACAAGTCAGTCCACTTCCTACAGTCCCACAAACCGCTCCACTCTACGAGCCGCTCCAGCCAGCCCCACAAACAGCTCCACTTGCCATTCCTTGGGCCGCTCCAACCGTCCCCGCAAGGCTCCGCGCCGCTCACTGCTCCTCCAGTCATCCCCCACAAATTGCTCCACCAGCTGCTTAGCAATATAGCTTCAGGCTCCCGCCCCCACAGTTAACACAGCACTTAATAACTATAACTCTTTTGTGATTTCAGCTCAGAGTAGGGGAGCCCCAGTGGTGGTGCCCCATTGGCCCAAAGTGAATTCAGCTCAGCAGCCTGTAACTAGACTCCTAATAGAATCAAAGTTAGTTCTGACATTCAACAGTAGAGAGAGAAGATAGTGCAATTGCTATTTCAGGCCCTCAAAAGAGGCCCAGCCCACCAGGTACAAATACCTACACCTATCCTCTCTTAATTCACTGGGCTGTGGAACCCATGTCCCTTGTCTAGTGAGTGCTACTTAGGTGATGGTGAGATTCTCTGTCATAAAACAGTTTAATTGTCCTTGATTCACATAATCAGGGTAACAACACTTTATTCATCCTGCCCCAATAACAGAGAAACTGGGGATCCCACCCCATCCAAAGTAGCCACTATCAGTTGCTGTTGTCTCATGCCAGGCGGGTGGGTGTGCCTATGCAAACAAGATCAGCCCCTGGAGTTCTTTTCCACCCTCGCCATAATTCACCACCAGATGTCAGGATAGAACTCATACTGACTCTGCTTACATGATGATTTGTAAGCAAAGTCTAAATGAGCTCTCCCTGACAGCTAGTGGTGAGCTGGGGGCTGAGGGGAAAGGCTTCAGGACCAGATTTTATTTACAGTCACACCTAATCTACCTAAGTATCCAGCAAATAGAGCTGTGTTGCCCAAGTGATAGATTTTGGCTGGGGTTGGGTTACAAATCACTAGAATGCAGAGGGCGGGGAGGATGAAATGTTGTTGTTCTTATTGTATGAGTAAAGGGCAGTAGAACTGTACTTAGCCTGTGCTGATTGAGAGCATCAAGAGAGAGGGCGGGGACCTGTCCCTCTCTACTGTTTAAAGACAGAGCTGATTAGGCTCCATCGATAGTCTTTTGTTCTGTTAAGTGACCACTGCAGCTGAAATCACTGATAATCAGGTCTAAGTGCTTAGTCCTGCTCTGGGACAGTGTTTCTGTGGTAGAGACGGCCCATACTGCACTAGCAGCAAGGTTCCCCCACTGAGAGCTCAGCTGAAATCACTGAGAGCTGGGTAGAACCTCAAGAGACCAACTCACAGAGGTCACAGGGGCAGGTGGCAGCAGAAGGTGACTGTGCAGGGCCATTGGCAACAGAGTGGTGGAGTGAACAGTGGCACAACGAACAGCAGTGGCCAGAGTGAACAGTGAGCAGCTGGAGGAACGCACAAGGTGCCTTCTTGCCCCCCACCTGGGAGATGTACTCACGTGAAAGCACCTCTGAACTCTGAGTCTCCACTGACCAAGGACAACACTGGTGAGTTGGGTGCGGTGCAGGGAAAAGTGTTAAATAAACATTTGTTTGTTGGACTATATTTTAGTGACTTTGCTCCAGAATGCTAGATTTGTGACTGGGAATGGAAACTTATATAAATATGTTTCCTAGTAGGCCAAGATTTTTAAAATGCATTATTTGCCAAGGTTGTTATCTCACATCGTTGCTATCTTGAGAGGTCATTATGATGGGGAGTTTCTGTACTAAACATTTTTATTATTATAATTAATTTTTACATAAGAATGGTCATACTGGGTCAGACCAATGGTCCATATAGTATCCTGTCTTCTGACAGTGGTCAAGGCCAGGTGCTTCAGAGGGAATGAACAGAACAGGTAATCATCAAGTGATCCATCCCCTGTTGCCCATTCCCAGCTTCTGGCAAACAGGCTAGGGACACTGAGGCCTTGGCTACACTTGCGAGTTACAGCACTGTAAAGCCACCCCCACCACTGTAACTCACTCCTCGTCCACACTGGCAAGGCATTTGCAGCGCTGTATCTCCGTGGTTGCAGCGCTCCATATACTCCACGTCCCCGAGAGGAATAGCGAGTATTGCGCTGCCATTGCAGCGCTGAGCTGCCAGTGTGGCCGCCCAATGTGCTGTGAATGGCCTCCAGAATTATTCAACAGTATCCCACAATGCTTGTTCTAGCCACTCTGGTCATCAGTTCAAACTCTACTGCCCTGGCCTCAGGTAACCAACCATGTGACCCACCCTTTACATTCCCCGGGAATTTTAAAAATCCCCTTCCTGTTTGCTCAGCCCAGCGTGGCGTGGAGTGCTATCAGTGAATCTTTCCAGGTGACCATGCCTCCACGCGCCAAGTGAGCCCCAGCATGGAGCAATGGCGAGTTGCTGGACCTCATCAGTGTTTGTGGGGAGGAAGCTGTCCAGTCCCAGCTGCGCTCCAGCCGTAGGAATTACGATACCTTTGGGAAGGTATCAAAAGACATGATGGAAAGGGTCCATGACCGGGACGCCCTGCAGTGCAGGATTAAAGTGAAGGAGCTGCGGAGTGCCTACTGCAAAGCCCGCGACGCAAACAGCCGCTCGGGTGCTCCCCCCGTGACCTGCCGATTCTACAAAGAGCTGGATGCGATACTGGGGGTTAACCCCACCTCCACTCCGAGCACCACCATGGACACTTCAGAGCCGGTGTGGGGAGGGGGAGGAGGAGGAAAACGGGAGTGATGGTGGTGGGCCAGATGGAGACACCCCGGAATCCCTGGAGCCATGCAGCCAGGAGCTCTTCTCGAGCCAGGAGGAAGGAAGCCAGTTGCAGTGGCCGGTACTTGGTGGAGGACAAACAAAAGAGCAGGAGTCCTGGTAAGCGGTTTTTTTTTCGGGAAGGAATTTTTTCGGTGCAGGCTCTTTGGGAGAGGAGGGTTAGGCTGTATGCATGCCTAGATGCGGAATAGTGCATTGATGTGGTTTATCACATCTCCGTAATCGGCCTTGGTGATCTCCTCGAATGTCTCATCCAGAATGTGTGCAATGCGCTTGCGCAGGTTTATCGGGAGAGCCACGTTGGTCCTTGTCCCAGCCAGGCCAACGTGTCCGCGCCACTGTGCCCGAGGGGCGGGGGGACCATTGCTGCACACAGGCAAGCTGCATATGGGCCAGGGCGGAAGCCGCATTGCAGTAGAAGACCCTCCCTTGCTTCCCAGGTCACCCTCAGCAGCGAGTTATCGTCCAGGACGAACTCCTGTGGAAAATGTTGGGACAGTGTTCAGTGTAGGTGCCCCTTGAAGCTGTTGACGCTCCCCAAGGCACAGAAACCCAGAGGCCAGTGCAGCCCTGAAACAATCAGTCCCCCTTACTCACCATTTTGAGGCTCCCATGGGATATGTGTGCTCTGTTTCAGACAGGAAAATTATGCTATTGTGTAGACCCTGTGTGTTTTCTACTCCTTAAATGCGGGGGGAATCATTACTCTGTCTGGTATAAACAATGCTGCCTCTGTTAAATGTTGGATTTTGCCTGTACAGCTGCATCAACCTTGAGACCTCAGCCGTCCCTCTTATCGCCTGCTCAGAGACTGCAAAGACTCAGGAAGAGACCGCGAAAAAGCAAAGGAGACATGCTGCAAGAAGTGATGCGTCAATCTATTAAAGAGAACGAGAAAGCACAGAACTGGAGGGAGAGAGAAAGCAGGATCCGCCAGGAAAACGCAGCGCACTGGCGGCAAAGCACTGATAGGCTCATAAGCATCCTGGAGTGCCAAGTAGATGCTATCCAGGAGCTGGTAGCCATGCAGAAAGAGGAGCAGTACCGCAAACGCAAACGCCCTCCCCTCTTGTCCCAAAACTCTTTCCATTGTGCCCCACTGTCACCTCCAACCCACTTTCCCCAACTTCCATGTTCTTCACATCACCCGCTGCCTCCAACACCAGTATCTGCACTGAACCCCCATTGCCATGCAGTATAGCTATCCTGAAGTGCAGCACTCACTGCACAGCACACCAGACAGGACATACGCAAATCTGTGATTGTACTGGTCCCCACTCCACCCCCTTGTTTCTTTTCAATAAACTAACCAAGGTGAAGAACACATCAGGAACCAAGAATATATCAACATGTCATCTGAAGGTTCAAGTGGTATATCTACATCCGATCAGCCCGAAACACAAATACAGCTACCTACTGAAGAAACAGTGTCTCCAAAACCTAAAGGTAGTTCCCGATGTTTGTCGGTCAAAGTGTTCCCATTTATTGAAGTTACAAAAGATGGCTACTGGTGCACCTCTTGCAAAAAAGCTTACGAAGAAGGAAAGCTTCCCAATGCTATAATTGGTAAAAGTGGAGGAGCTTGGTTTGCCAAACCGATCAGCAAAGCCAATGCTGACAAACTACGTGAAAAGGCTGCAAAACACCAGGCCTCTGAAGTGCATCAACATGCAGAAAGCCTTATAAGCCCACTTTCAAAGCCAATTTTAGAAATACTTAATGAGGCTGTTAAGAATGCTGGAGACACAACACAGTTCATGCGAACAAACATGGCTGTGGCATCCTACTTTCTATTTAAGCAAGAGATACCACACACTGCAAACTGGAGGCCAATGTTAAGGGCATTGTCACTTGTTCATCCTGAAGTTGAACACTGGTTCCAAACAAGAACAGCAAATGCTCACATCTTTCTGCAAGAAACTCAACTGACTGGCTAGAAGCATGCGGTGCAACAGTGAAAGACTCAACAGTTGAAAAAGTGAAGAACTCTCTCACCACATTCAAAAAATTTGCATACATGGATGATGAATGCACCGATGCAAATGGGCATCAAGTATTAAGTCATTGCGTACGTTCCCTTGATGTCAGGGGTAGGCCAGTAGATGCATTTCTAGATGTTCAAGTTATAGAAGACACATCGGCTGCATCTGTGACAACCCACATCTTAGAAGAGTTAATTGCTTGTGAATTTGATGGCACTGCAAACTTCTCTGGATGACATGGTGGAGTACAAGCTTTGCCCAGAGAAAAGTGTAACCCTAATCTCTCTTATACACACTGCAGAGGCCATCTACTCCAACTAGCACTAGTTACGGGCTGCAGAATCTTCAAAAGACATTAAAAAAAGCTATACATTTAATGTCTTCATTATATTATTTTTTCAGCAAGAGTCCAAAAAGACTGAATATCTTGGAAAATATAGAAGATACACAGGGACTGAAATTCAAAATAGTCCAACCTGGGAAAACCTGCTGGCTTTCTCATGAGCGATCCTTGGCTGTTGTCTTAAAATTACTCCAGCCATTATTACTGGCTTTGGAAAGTACCTACCAAGATGGAATGGATCTAAGTAGTGAGGCTGGTGGATTACTTTTGCTACTACGTTCAGAGAAGACTATTGCCATTCTCTCTCTCATAAGTTTACTGTTGAAACCACTTGGGTCATTAAACAATGCCATCCAGGCATCTGCTACAACAGTAGTAGATCTTTGTCCAGCAATAGAAGTTACATTTGGATCAATCAGAGAGCTATCCATTGAAAAAGTACTGGAAGAAGCAAAGACTTCAGTCCAGAAGTTGACTAATGAAGGCATTTATATTGAATCCTTAAGTGAAGAAGACAAGAAGTGTTTGTTAAGACAACTGAAAAAGTACACAGACTTGATTCTTAAAAATCTACAACAGCGAGTTCTAGATTCTACTCAACTTCCTACGTAGCTTTTACAGACACCTGTCCTATAAAACACCAACAGTTGAGTGGAGTGAGGCACTACCAGCAATGGGGCTGCCATGTGATCAGGACAGAATAAAGAATTTGAACACAGAGTGGAATATCATATGACAAATGAATGAAGATTTGACTTCAACTTCTTTTTTATCATCACTAGTGGCTCGACCGACCCGATCTTTGTGTTCTGTTTCCTGGGATGAAAGAAGTAGGAATTCATCTCTTGCTACTCGCAGTCACAACAGCTACAGTTGAGCGTTCTTTTTCATCATTGAATAGAATTTAGTGTTCTGAAAGAAGTTCCCTTCTGCCTGATCATGTGAATGAACAAATGAGCATATCAATTGAAGGAATGGAAGTACCGGACACATGAGAAGCCACCAAAGATGAACGCATTGCATTCAAGAAGTTCATTAACAGAGTTGTGCAAAATTATAACAAGAAACCAAGGATGTAGACGTAGTGCTTCATAGAAGGTTTGAGTAGCCAACTTTAATTTGTGTGATGATTTTAAAACATGAGTTAAATCTAATAAAATGGTCATGAAACATTTTTCAGTTTTTACTATGGTGCCATACAGCTCATCTTCACCCTCATAGTCTCACCCATCATCGGCCCTGACACGCACACACCCTGTAAATTCAACTCCCCCCCCCCCATTTCAATTCCTGGGGAAACCACTGTTAAGGGCCTAACTGGCTCCTACTACTTCAGTTGATTGCCTGTTCTCCTCAAGTGGGTTCAGGGAAGCAGCAGGAAACAGGAAGCTCCCTGAGAAGCTGGTGTTAATCAGTCCAGGCTCCTGGGGGTGCAAGAGAGGTACATAAGAGGCTCCTCCTCCTCTCTCTCCCTGCAGCTGCTGCTGCTTTCTGTTATTGCCTCTTACCTTTTCTCCTGCCTGCCTGTTATGTCTCTTGTGCCTCCTTCCTCCAGCACAGCACTCCACCACCTCTGTGCATCTAGAGCAGAGAGAATACATATGCACCAGCAGCAGACACAATTTTCTACACTCTGGGTCCTAGTGGCACCTCCCCACCCCCAGTCTGGCATCTGAGGCGGCCGCCTCAGTTCACTTCATGGAAAGATCAGCCCTGGCTATCATGGTGCACCCAACATGGAAAGGCAGGTTCCAGGTGGTTCTGGGGCAAGTGTGGGGCAGGCCTGGCCCTCGCACTGTGTCAGGGGTGGGTGCAGCCTTGTCACCGAGTCTGTGTCCCAGAAGGTATGGGAAGGAGGCTGCAGGGTGATCCCCCACCTCTGTGCAGCCATAAATAAATTACCAAAATAATTGAAACTGTTGTGATTATATTGAGTTATTTTGACAAATAAAATACAGGATTTTTCAGAATTTTAAAATATTGTGCACAGAATTTTTATTTTTTTGGTGCAGAATTCCCTCAGAAGTAGTAAGCGGAAGGTTAACACAGTTGTAAATGGATTCAGAAGTTGGCTCTTTTTCATTTCACATTATTTTTACTATAAAACCAGAACACAGACACTAAACACATTTAACAAATGTTTCCTGATAAAGTAATAACACAAAACTTGCAGAAATTTACAAGTTATATAAGAACATTAATGAAACACAAAACAAAGGCAACTTAAATGTCTTTGAGCATATGCTATACTGGTGTAAGATAGGGTAACCAGACAGCAAGTGTGAAAAATCGGGACAGGGGGTGGGGGATAGTAGGAGCCTATATAAGAAAAAGACCAAAAAATTGGGACTGTCCCTATAAAACCGGGACATCTGGTCACCCTAGTATAAGCACTTTTATACTGATATAACTATTGTCTACATTAGAGGGTATTGGCCTTCTCCTCACTAAGAAAAAAATGGGGGGGTGGAGGTGTTCTTAACTTATTAGCTAACTAACATTAACTAACTCGAGGTAAAATTCCAGTGAAGACAAGGCAATTTGCAGTTTTCATACCTTTGTGTGACTCTTGAAAATACAAAGTTACCGGTTAAATAAACTACTCCAGTATGCCATGTGATTTTTTTTGTGCCGTATTTAAAGAGACATATTATACCATTAGATCTATCCAAATAGCTTAATAGATGGTAATTCCCAATGCCCAAATATTATTTGATTTTGCTGTAGAAATTACATACTATCAAAATATCCAGGCAATACTTCCTGATGCAGGCAAAACTCCCTTATTTTTCTAGCGTAGATGGATAAGAGAGACAATCCACTGACTCATTAGAGATACTGAAACTGTGACAAAAATATTCTAAAACTTTTCAAAAGTTAGTTTTTAATACGTATTTTTATTGCTGTAACGCCCATGCAGCAAAACATCACAACTAATTCAAAGTACCAGGCCCTGGCATTCATTCCATTCAAGGAAAAGTATCGGATTTGTATCATTTTCCTCGCTCTCATTTCAAACAGGTTTTTAATACTGACCTATTTATTTGATCTAGCTATTTTTACTTTAAAATGTTTTAAAATAAACTGTCACAATTTGATAAAGATGGTTTATCTAAACAAATACAAAGAAGAAAAAGTGCAGTATTCACAAGCTGGAGGTTTTCCAAATTTTTGCTTAGAATCGCCTAAATTGAAAGCAGATTTAACTTCCAATTACGCCTAATGTGATCTCCAAGTAGCCTTTGGTTAAACAAAACTTTTACCACAGTGCTGGCATAAAAAATTGTTTTCTGAAGAATAAAATAAGTGAAGAGAGAAAATACTTAGCTGGCAGCATAGAACTGTATGTTGAATGCATTGTGAGGGGCCATACCATATTAAAGACTGTTTTAAAACTAAATTTTAGTGTTTATCATTTTCAGTCATTCCTGGAAGGGCTCTTGTTCTGCACTTTGAAAGAGAGAAAATTTTATCATGTTTAGTTCAGCAGCAAATTAAAGGTGAAACGTACTCAATGCAAATAAGTTTGAGATGCTAGAATGATAAGGGAATGGCGCAGATCCTCATTTTGTCACTTTCTGGGAAGGGCAGCATGCTACAGAGCTGTTATACATACTGTTTTGTGGATGGTCTCAGAAGAGAACCATTGAGAGATGTGTTTGTTTTTCCTTCCTCATTCACTCAACACCCCTACATATATATTTAAGGCCCTATTCTGACCTTTCAAAGGAATGCCTGTTTCTGACTTTAGAGCAATAAGGTGGGTGAGGTAATATCTTTTATTGGACCAAATTCTGCTGGTCAGAGACACAAGCTTTTGAGCTACATAGAGCTCTTCTTCAGGGCTGAGAAAGTTACTAAGAGTGTCATAGCTAAATACAGGATCAAACAGTTTGATATGCTAAACTATCTGTTCGATCTTGTATTTAGCTGTTTTTCTGGTATGTGTGAATAAGTCATAATTAGTCAATTTTTGCCCTAATCCTGCAGGCTTTGCTCAGGCAAAACAAAAGTCTGTGTACATATGCAAGTTAGAACTATTTAACTTGAGTAATCAAAAGAAAAAAATATGAACTTGCTCCTGAGGGAAAATGTATCTTATTTTCATTCACTATCCTCCCCACATTTTCCCATGCAGTACATACAGATCTCAACATGAACTAAGTTTTCCTGTAGGCATACTTTATTTGTGTGGTTAGCTAAGTAAGAAAAATGGTCAAACAGGTGACAAATTCCAGAAACAGGGAGATACATAATGTGCTGCTGGCAGAAAAGGTTTTACAAGGCACACTGTAGTTTGTGGGGTGGGCCGTCACTACGCGTGGCTCATGAGACGCCTAATGGTCTCGGACACTATCCGTTGGTCCCGGGACATTTACATCGAGCACATCACCGGCCACCGCCAATACCAAGAGTGAGCCGGGGAGACCTCGTGCACCCACACACACCCCCTGCTGGACCCTATCCCCTGAGCCCTAAACCCACCAAACCTAGCTGAATCCCGCCACGTGAGGGTCACCCCATCCCCATTACCCAGCCCGCTTGCTTATACCCACGACTGTCCCTGCCTCCCGTATGGGTGGTGGACCCTCACCGTTTATCAACTGTCTCCTGATCCCGCCCACCGGTTACCCACCCCTCATTGGGGACATTGCAGTGTGTATATACTATGTGTGCTGCCCAGCCCCAAAACACCAACATACCCCCTTACTCTGCATGTTACCCCCAATGACCAATAACTAACGCTTCAAATTTTCTGTATCGTTTATTTTTTTAAATATTGCTCTTGCGTTAGAGGAATCCTATCATTCCTGAAAACATGGCTGGCTGGCAAATGGACAGCTATTATTTTCATTTTATAACACATTAAATTATCTTCCTATTTAACATTCTGTTCTCTCATCATAGTCAGTAAACCAAATCAGAAATGGACATCAACCATAAGTGCAAAGACTTCACCAAAATGAACATTGACCTAAAAACTAATTTCAACTGAACACTTACTAGCTGTATTCAGCTGAAGTTTGTAACAATCTAAATTCTGGCTGTTTGATTATCATGCACCTTGGCTTACTGCTCAGGCAACCATCACAGTGTACAGCAAAATTAACCAAACATGTGGCTTTGATCTCGCTACAAATAAGGGCCCAGTCCTGTAAACACATACACATCTGTTTAACTTGAAATGTGTGCATAAGTATTTTCATGATTGGGGCCAAAGAGTGTTGACATTTATTTTATTTTTTTAAGGACTCAGGACTGCAACATAAGCAACACATTCAATGCTTCCATCCAGTGTAACAGCAATATTAATGGCCGGCCACAGTGCTGCAGAAAATGCCCTGGGGAACCAATATCAGCTGAGTTAAAATGGAACAAAGTACACATGAAAAAGGAAGAAGGGGCAGAAAAGTCCCACTTCGTTTACAGAGGTTCTCTTTTCTTTGCCAGGAGTAGGAGATGGGAGTAAGGCTTAAATAATCTAAACTTTTTTTTTTTTTTGCCTCAATCCAAAAAGGTCTCCAAAGAGAGACCAGTTATAATTTATTTTGTAAATCAAGCTGTGACACACCACAGTACAATCTAGAGTAATGAGCAAGTGTGTCACACCTGCCCAGCAACGTTGGGTGCCTTCCAGTGCCTTGCTGAAGTAGCTCTCACCTGGGCTGCTCACAAACAGCCTTCCAGCATGCAAGCCACACCCTGAGTGTTTGTGTGTAACTGCAGCGTGCCAGCCACTTTGGTTACAGTCTGGCTCTCACCAGCCTTGTAACTACAGGGTGACTCCAGTACAAAATATTTTAAGTCCATTATTCTTTAAAGGGAATATGCCATTTTATTATCTCAAATAGTTATCAAACACTTCAGTTTAAACACACTGGATTAGATAAACAGTAAAATAAGCTTATTAACGCCAAAGTCAGCACTCAGAATAACCTGCTCAGAAAATTGGCTGGTTCAATCTGGGCGCGAGCACCCAGACGCTTAGAACATCAGCCCTTGCCCTCTGCTATTCAACAGCAGAGTAATGTGCTCCTGTCTGGTGTTGCTCATCTCCATGGACGGTGTGTGAAACTTCCTCTGGGGGAGGCAGGCTCCTTGTCCTGCCTCTTCTGCCCACAGCCCCATCCACACTCCACCCCTGCTCTGCCCCAGGCCCCACCCCCACCCACCACAGTCTCACCACTCACCTCTTCACCTGCCTCCCGAGATTCCCCTCCGCTCACCTCCTTCCCCACCCACCTGCCGTTCACCTAGTCACCTCCACCCCGCCAAACCCTTTCCCCACCCACCATGAGACCCCCACCCGCTGTGCAGCTGGCTCGCCACTCGCCGCCTCACCCTGCTGCTGCCCCCCCCACTCTCATGACACCCTGTCCCCTTTTCACCTTAAAGCCCTAACAACATTCCCCAAGGGAACGGAACAGGCAACAGGTATAGCACAACTGCCAGACAGATTCTCCTCTGCGTGGCAGGAAGTTCGGTGTATGCTGTATAGAGAGAGACGAAAACCCAATCTCTCCTTTTGAAAAAGTGCTTGTTATTGACAGCCTGCTTTAAAGCAATAGTTTAATCACTTTTCTTTCACAGAATTCCCTGCCAGACTTGTTTACGTAAACTGGATTTGAATAAAACGACTAGATCAAGAAATAAGCTCACTGGCTAGGTCAGCTCCTCCTTGAGCCAGGTTAGCAGTTACTTCTGCTGGGTACAGAGAATAACTGAAGGGTCGACATTTGGGAACTGTTTTTAACCCCAGTAACACATTTTCCTATGATATAAAAGCCAGCTGAACGTGGCCAAAGGCTTCCTGGGCATTGGCAAATGCCTGTTAAATGGCTTCATTACCACTTTAATGGCTCTTTAACAGTTTCAGTGATCTCTGCTACTAGGGTATCCCCTTCGCTTGCCTCCTTACTCCCCCCCCCCCCCACTGACTCCCTGCCCGCATTTACACACACACACACACCGTGTGGAGGGTGAGTGAGGAGAGACACAGCCAGCAGCTGTGGGGACCTCCGGGGGGGGGGGGGAAGGGGATGGGGTAGAGGAGAGGAGGAAGACTCACCCCAGGCAGCAGCAGCAAGCTGTGGGAGCCTTGGGGAAGGGTCAGAGCAGGGAGGGGAAGAGGTGGGGGGCACCACGGCCCAGATGTTGGGCTGCAGGTATGGCTGTGCTAGGGGAGGCAATGCCTCCCCTTGCCTATTATACTCGCCACCCATGCTCATCTCATATGAGGCTGGTCGATGTACAGCTTAACAAAGCTATGCGTATTTTTACTGGGATTTTACAGGCCACTCTGTTGCCCTGGCTACCGATACTTAGTAAGATAGCACTGTTCCAGATTTGCCATGAGAAAACCGGTCATGCTGCTGGCCAAGATCCGTGAGAACAGCAACCTGCCTTTGTACGCAGACCTCTTCAACCACCTGCCAACTTGTCTATCTTCTAGACTCCCTTTATGGTCATTTATGCTACAACAGACATGACGGTGGAATCTTCTTGGCACAATGAATGGTCAGCGACGACATTCATTAATCACTCTCTCGTCACTGACCCAACCATCTGCTCACCAGGTTTTAATCTATCAAGGCACCTGTGGTCATCTCTGAACTGCTTTCGAACAGGGCACGGCAGCTGTGCAACCAATCTCTTTAAATGGGTTTTTTCTAATGATCTGAGATGCAGCTGCAGTCAACTTCAGACTATGTTGCATATCCTTGATGAGTGCCTACTGTCTTATTTTGATGGCGGGCTACCAGCTCTCCACCTGGCTAATGACGATGTCATCAAATGACTGCGCACATTGTAGTTAATATATCAGGGTATGCACAAAGAGAGGGATTTTAAGTGAGTACAAGTAATGAGGCAGAAAAGTCAGAAATGGTTACAAGAAAAATTAAGATAAGATGTTTACTAATACCTAATTGGACAAACTATACCACATTCAAGAAATCTACATCCTTTCAGAAGTCTTACTGAACAAGCCATATAGGTCAGGACCCCTCTCCCAGAATCCAACAAATGCTTCCTTTATCGCTTTGGGGCAGTGAATGCAATAGGCAGGGAGAGAGGGAAGGGGATGACTTGGGAAGTTTGTCCCTCCTTTTTATAGTTTCTGTCCCTCTCTTGAAAAACATTTCCTGCTGGGCACTAGGAGACAGAGTCTACGTGGAAGTATGTTCCCTATTGGCTTTTTCTCACCTTTGTTTCCCTTCCTGCTCGCCGACTCTGTTCGCTGCGTAAATGCAAATTAAGCAGAGCACACATTCCTTTGTTTAGGACAGACCTGTCTGCTAATCTCAGTTTGGAACACATTAATAACATGATAAAGGAAATTTTATAACTTTACAATGTTGTTGCCACACATATTTTAACAGGAAGATACTGTCCAGCAAGTTATGAGTTTTCAAATGATACCTTACAGGACATGCCTTGTACAAAAATTATTACAATAGCAAGTCTATACACTTTCCTCTCAAAAGTAAATTAATTCCCTGTTTTGCATTTACGCGTCTAAAAAAAGCAAATCTATTTTGTCAACTAAAACTAATCCCAGCAATATTTGATTTGTTAACCTACTGGACTCAAACATAAATAGCTATCAGATACAGGCTAGATTATCAACTCGGTAGTCATGTGAACAGTACATTACAATTTGAATAATCCCATTGAAACTCAGGCCTTGGCTACACTTGCGAGTTGCAGCGCTGTATCTCCGTGGTTGCAGCGCTGCATGTACTCCACGTCCCCGAGAAGAATAGCGTGTATTGCGCTGCCACTGTCACCGCCAACCCACTTTCCCCAACTTCCGTGTTCTTCACACCACCAGCTGCCTCCAACACCAGTATCTTCACCATCCAGCCCTGAAAATCACGACCCTTACCCTCTGCACTCAACCCCCATTGCCATGCAGTATAGCTATCCTGAAGTGCAGCACTCACGGCACAGCACACCAGACAGGACATACGCGAATCTGTGATTGTACTGTTTCCCACTCCACCCCCTTGTTTCTTTTCAATAAATGGATTCGTTGGCTTTGAAAACATTGTTTATTATTGCATAAAGTAAAAGACTCCTTAGTCCAGGAACTAAACAGGCACTGCAAGTCTGTTTGTCTGCTTAGTAAACACTGATTCCTAAAGATTGGAACTACTGCACTTCACTCCCGTGCAGGGCACCAGATATTACTGCTGGTTTTCAGCCTCAAATTGCTCCCTCAAGGCATCCCTAATCCTTGCAGCCCCGCGCTGGGCCCCTGTAATAGCCCTGCTCTCTGACTGTGCAAATTCAGCCTCCAGGTGTTCAACCTCGGAGGTCCATGCCTGAGTAAAGCTTTCACCCTTCCCTTCACAAATATTATGGAGGGCACAGCACGTGGATATAACCGCGGGGATGCTGTTTTCTGCCAAGTCCAGCTTCCCATACAGAGATCGCCAGCGGGCCTTTAAATGGCCAAAGGTACACTCCACACTCATTCGGCACCGGCTCAGCCTGTAGTTGAACCGTTCCTTGCTGCTGTCAAGGCTCCCTGTGTAGGGTTTCATGAGCCACGGCATTAATGGGTAAGCGGGATCTCCAAGGATCACAATGGGCATTTCAACTTCCCTTACCGTGATCTTCCGCTCTGGGAAAAAAGTCCCGGCCTGCATCTTCCTGAACAGCCAAGTGTTCCGAAAGATGCGTGTGTCATGCACCTTTCTGGGCCAGCCTGTGTTAATGTCAATGAAACGCCCACGGAGATCCACAAGCGCCTGGAGAACCATAGTGAAATACCCCTTCCGATTAACGTACTCGGATCCTAGGTGGGGTGGTGCCAGAATAGGAATGTATGTCCCATCTATCGCCCCTCCACAGTTAGGGAACCCCATTTGTGCAAAGCCATCCACTATTTCCTGCACATTACCCAGAGTCACGGTTCTTCTGAGTAGGATGCGATTAATGGCCCTGCAAACTTGCATCAACATGATTCCAACGGTCGACTTTCCCACTCCAAAATGGTTTGCAACCGACCGGTAGCTGTCTGGAGTTACCAGCTTCCAGATTGCAATAGCCACCCGCTTCTCCACTGGCAGGGCAGCTCTCAATCTCGTGTCCTTGCGCCGCAGGGTGGGGGCGAGCTCCTCACACAGTCCCATGAAAGTGGCTTTTCTCATCCGAAAGTTCTGCAGCCACTGCTCGTCATCCCAGACTTCCATGACGATGTGATCCCACCACTTGGTGCTTGTTTCCCGAGCCCAAAAGCGGCGTTCCACGGTGCTGAGCATGTCCGTGAATGCCACAAGCAATTTCGTGTCGGAAGCATTACGCGGCTCGATAGCATCATCGGACTCCTCACTCTCGCTGTCACTTTGGATCTTAAGGAATAGCTCGACAGCCAAATGTGACGTGCTGGCGAGATAAGTCAGCATACACCTCAGCAGTTTGGGCTCCATTTCCCGCAGACAACAGCTCGCGCTGCACAGAAACGGTTGAAAGATGGCGCCAAAGGTGGACGGAAACAAAGGGATTTCTGGGATGCGAAGTGATGCATCACAGGGCGTTGGGACAGGACCCAGAATGCCCCGCCCCCACACCCCCTTCCCACAACCCACGGCGCCAGAATGGAAAGAGGTGCTTTGTGGGTGCACCGCTCCCAATGGCGCAGCAAATGCTGCAAATGTGGCCACAACAGTGCGCTGGGCAGCTGTCAGTGTGGACAGACTGCAGCACTTTCCCTACTCAGATGTGCGAAGTCAGGTTTAACTCACAGCGCTATACCTTCGCAAGTGTAGCCAAGGCCTTAGTGAGACTAGGTGTGAAGTAAGGCATGTAATCACACCCTCAAAGGAAAACTCCACAACACCTTCAAAAGGCGAGCCTGGGAATTTAAATTCAAAACGCTGCTAGATAACAAAAACCTAACAGGGACAGGGACATTGGTTTTATGGCTCATTACAACAATCTTTAACACACTACCCTGCCTGCTACCCTTAATTGCCCACTTCAAACCCAGTATGCGTAACAATCTAACCCTCAATTGCCCATTTCTAGTAATGGCCTACAACATGCATTACCCCTTATACTTAACAATCGATCCCAAACTGTATTTAGCTCAGACACTGTGATTTCCTTCCCCAGATCTGAAGAAGAGCTCTGTGTAGCTTGAAAGCTTGTACCTTCTAACAACAGAAGTTGGTCCAATAAAAGATTTAAAAAATGTATTAATATGATATTTTTAAAAAAGCAAATGGTACAGAGTTTAAGCATAGAAATTTCTGGTTATCAGGGAATAACGTACGGATTATCAATGGCTGCGAAGTTCGATTTAAGATTGGGTGATATAAGGAATACATAATCAGCAATATCCCCTATTGGGGGGTAAAAGGTTAACGGGTCAAAGTACAGACATTGAGATGTGAGGGTATGTTGTTCAAATAATGGCTATGTTCAGGTGTGGAATATAATGAGTGGGTACGATGATGAGGATGCATTGACCCTCATTTGGTGAGATTTAATGTTCAGTGAGTTTATGGTTCCAGTTCATATGGTCCAATGGAAAAAGTCTCTCAGTCCCTTTCTCGTAGTCGATGCATGATGTCGCTCTGGATCACGCCTCCTGGTACTGTCGGTGGCCAGTGTAGATGTCCCTGGACTACCGGATGGTGTCGAGACCATGAGGCACCACATGAGCCGTGTGTAGCGTCGACCGATCCCGCAGGTCCACAGCACACGCTCATTGCAGGGGTCCCAGGCACCCAGGGCTCCGACGAACAGGGCATCCATCTGCATATTACCTCACCTACCTGATCTCTTTTTTTCTTTTGTTCCATGCAATACTCTATTTGGCCTAGAAAAAAATTCTATTGAAAACAGGCAAAACAAAGATATGTAATGGAAAAATAAAAGTCACAAACAGCAATTGCTCAGTAGGCTACCATGAAAATGGAATGACATCAACAACGTATCACATTTATTATGTGTATGTATTGTGATAGCACCAGCTACAGATCCCAGTCAGGACAAGGGCCTTATTGTAATGGAATTATACAGTCACATGGTAAGAGATAGTGCCTGCCCCAAAGTATTTATAATCTAAAGCCCCAATCGCACAAAGATTTACCTGTTTAACTAAGCATGAGTCAGCCTATAAAGCCCCAATCCTATATATGCTTAACCACATGAATAACTTTTAAGATCTTGAGTAGTCCTACACTGACTTCAACAAGTCTACACATAAGTAAAATTAAACATTAATAAGAACAGGAGTACTTGTGGCACATTAATGTTACTTAGCACAGCCATGGCTTTCTACACTGGGCAACACAGCTGACCTAGGCCTAAACCTAGCAGCCCAGGACACTGCTGTTCCTTTTGGAAAACCTGATTCTTACAATCACTCAGTCACCATAGGAACACTGTGTCCACCCTTTCTAGATGAGAGCGGCCATCACTTGCAGGATCAAAGCGGAGTGATTACATGTAACGCAAGTTGCACGCCGCCTTTTTTGTGTCACATACAATGTCACAGCTGATAACTTACAAATCCCACATACAATTTAAAATTTTACCCCATGCAAATCCAAGCAGTCTATGAAGGCCACGTAGGTGGCATCCGTGGCCCTGTCTACACTAGGGAAATCTGGGCCATGTGTGTGTGCGGGGTGGAAGGTGGCAATGAGCCAGGAAAGGCCACCACCCTGCCTGTGGGTGACTGGTTTGTATCACACATAGCACAGCAGAAGAAGAGGGGCTTGGGGACTGGGTCATGGCGGGGGGGCGGGGGGGTCGAGGGGCAGCTCACTTGCTCATTTCATGAGGGGGCGGGGCTGGACTCCTCCATGTCCCCGCCTCCCTCTGGTGCGTGGAAGGGGGCGGGGCCGATCCCAGAGGGCCTGGGGTGGTTGATCGAGGAGGCGGCGCTCAGTCAAGGCGGGGGGGGGGAGATGGCGCGAGGAGCACCGAGTTCATCCGTTGGCGGCGGTTGCGCGTACTCCTCCCCCCACCCGCTGAGGCGAAGAGGCGGCACCGGAGGGGACTCGGTCACTCGGAGTCTCGGCTCCGCCCCCGGGCTGCTATAAGGAGGAGCCACCTCCGCCCTGATTGGCTGCAGTAGCCCCTCCCCGCCTGACTAGGCACGTGAGTTATCCGGGCAAGGCGGGAGCCTCGATCCCGCTGCCAGGGCGGCTGAGGCGCGCGGGCTCCGGCTGCTCTAAGGTGCTTTCCCGCCCCTGACGTGTGCGTCCGCGCGCGCGGCTCGGCCAGCGCGTGTCTGTGTCCGCCCCTCCCCCTTGTCCCCCGGCTCTGAGCGCCCCACCCCCGTGTCCGTGGGGCTAATGATGGGGGAGGCGCCTCTTCATGTCAGCGCTCCGCCTGCCTCCGTCCGTGAGGCCCTAGAGCGGGGGGTTGGGAGCAGTGACGGGCAAAGGGGCATCTTTGCACCGTTGTAATTCAAATGCAGTGAGCCGTTCCCGCAGCCGGCACCGCAGGAGCTCGGACGCAGCCCTCCGGAGCTACCGGCCCCGGTCCCGGCCCCCTTCCCAGAGAGTCGGTCTTGCTCTGCCCAGCCCGGTTCCCAGGGGACCTTCTGCCCCGCCCCCTTGGCAGCGCGCTGGCACCTTTGGGGCGCAGATAGGGCGCAATTCAAACAAAGAATAACGATCATTTGTTTTTTTGTTAATTATTCCAAATTTGGGTAACGTATTAATTCATTTGAAAATGGAAGATTACATGGGCGGGGGGATTCAGGAGCTGGGTAGGACCATCAGTGCGTTGTGCGCCACAGGTCAGTGACACTCAGTGACACTCAGTGCCCAGTGCAATCCGGTGTACCCGCCGAGATGGCACCGTTACAATTGGTCAGAGGCGCCTTCCCAGCCCTGTATAACGTTTTCAGGTGTGTCAGCGATTTTGGAAGACGGTGGTTAGTTAACTTCAGTTCCTTTTGCTAGCACTTTCTCTAGTCAAAGTACAGAAATCCTGTCAGCAGGTGCACTGAGTACCTATATAATTTCATGATGTTGAAATAGAGAAACTGATTTAGGGCCCATTTCCTCACTCGTCTGCCTAAGGCCTAGTCTTCACACAGGTTTTGTATTGGTATTCTGTTGATTAGGGATGAGGTTTTTTTTACCAATATATAGTTATACCAGTACAAATCCCTAGTATGTTTATGCTGGTATACAGGTGCTTATATCAGTATAGCTTAGTTCCCTTCCTATATGGGAATAAGCTATACTAGTATAAACAGATTTATATCAGTACGGTGCCCGCACTGTGTGTGTACTGCTTGAACTATATCAGGATTGTTAAAGAGGTACAACTTTTGTGTGTAGATAAGGCTTGTGTGTGTGCGAGATTAGGCCATAGAGTCTGGAAGATATTATCCACCCAGTTATAAAAAGGTACATATCATAATTTGGGGGGTAAATTATATGATGGTTGTTTTCATAAGAGAAATTTCAATAAATCTAATAACACAGAAAACTACTCTGTACTTTTAAAGGATTTTAAGTAATGGCCCCTGGAAACAAATTCAAGAGCTCTGAACTGATATTACTGTGTGAATGGGAAGAATGCCTTTTTGTAGGAAAATGTATGGAGGAATTTTGTGACCACATTGCAGAACACTTGAAAGAGTATCAACAACATCCTCTGGAAAGAACAGGTAATAGATCTGTCTCATTCACCATACAGATAATATTGCAGTTTTGAAGATTTTTGTAGTTTGTGGCCCTGATCTTGCACTGGCACTTTGCTAGTAAAATGAAGTCAATAGGACTCTGTGTGTGCTGGTGACTACACACCAGAGACACTTGCAGGACTGGGGCCTATTTTTGTTTTTTTATTTGCATCTGATTTTGCTGGTTTTCTCTTTTTCTAAAGATACAGTACTAAAATAGAAATAATGCTAATGGAGCTGAAGTCATGAATCAGAAGTTTAAACTCAATTTCTTCTTGAATGAGGGCTAAAGTGTGGTATGTGGTTTTTTGTTTGTTTGTTCATTTGTTTGTTTTTTGTTTTAAATTGGTAGTCTCAAAAGGATTTTTGGATCTCTGGAACTTGTGTGTTACTTAAGATTTCTAACTTTAAGGTGGAGGTTGGAGAAATCAACTTAGAGGAAACTTGCCCTTTTGTTATAACTGTTTTCTGTGAATAAATAAACAGTATTTACTTGCTTCTGTTCTATATCTTGCATCTTTCTTCTAATGGTATTACAGTTACTTACAAGAAAACCTCAGAAGTTGTATCCCACAGAAAATTGTAAGCAGTCTATGTAGACTGTAATAGCAATAGTGTAGTAAATATTTTTAATATTGTAGCTGTTATGAATTCTGACCTTTATTCTTAACACTATTTTCACATATTTCATTGCTGGTGTAAATACTAGACCGAGTTTAATTAAAGGTACAGTAAATGGAAAGTAAAATTGAACCAACAACAATATGCACTCAATGCCTCCTCTGTCCAGACTGACAGTATTTTAGCTCATACTAAGTAAAACTAATTTTTACAACATTCTGTATTGGTCCTCCAAAACCACTGGGCTTGTCCTGGGTTGCTTTGGTGCTCCAGAATGAATAATTCTATGATGTTACAACTGCGTATAACCTACTGGAGTACTGGGCATGAGAGACTCAAGTAATTCCTGTGTTACTTTTTGTTTTGTTGCCTTATTACGTGGGCTCTATCCTGCAATTGAATAGATGTGGGCAGATCCTTGCACCCACATGGAGTCTTTCAAATTTAGAACCTCTGCCAACTCACTGGATTGAAACAAGTAGGCAGAACAGAGTGATGGCCGTGTGAAAGCCTGCAAACTAAAAATGCCAAACAGCCAGTTTCCGTATCAGGTATTCTTAACAATGTCCTTTGAATTCAAGATTTGCACTGTCAAAAATCAAATATTGTGCAACACTCAAATATCCAAACCAAAATTATCAGAAACTCTTTTATCTGAAATAGAGATATCCTCTTCTTTCTGTGCCTTGGAATTTCCTTTGTGTTTCCATATTTATTCATTGTTCCCATTACATTTGGATAATCCAGTTTGTACTATATAACTAACTACTCAAGTGGGTTCAGGAAATATTATTGAATAATTAAAAGTTTGGTTGGCTGTTATACAGGCTGGAGTGCAGATTGATTGTAAAATTTGAAAACACAACCAAGATTTTTGGAGCAAGGACTGTCATTTGCTAAAAGTCCAGTGCTTAAGAATCAGGCCTCAAGTCTTTACTATTATCATTTATATTGTGGTAATGTGTGATCAGTTATATGCAGTGTTCTTGTAGCCATGTTGGTCCCAGGATATTACACAGACAAGGATATTACTTCGCCCAACTTGTCTTTCTAATAGTAAACAGTAACACCGTACAACCATTCAATAGACCTTACTCAGACATTCTAAGTCCAGTGCTCTCTTTCTGGGGAAAATTCCACTAGAATTATGAGTTTTGAGAAAGTGAAAAATCTTGTTCATTGCTGAGGCTTAAAATCTTTAGATACTTAATTATCTGAACATAGCTGTTATCCGTCACTCTACTAGTTTTACCAATGCTTCAGTAGATCCTCCCCTAAAATGTAAGTAATAGTTATCTTCTGGTACCTTCTTGAAGATTCTCACACAGTTCCTAACTTAATACAACATTCCATGAAACATTATTTCTTTTTTTTTTTTTTTTTTTTTTGTGTGTTTAGAGCAGTACCATTGTTGGTGGAGAAATTGTGAATTTTTGGCTACAGGTCCCAGGGAGCTGGTAACCCATGTAAATTTTCATAGTTACCACACCAAGTTGAAATTCTTAGGCTCTCAGTTAAGGGCATCACACCAAGATTGGCCAGCATGTTCCCAGAACAGCTATAACCAGAATCAGATACCAAGGATTTCAGAGATGTATGTTTGCCAATGGGAGAATTGTGATGTAAGTGAAATGAATGTTGTTTCCTTTCTTGTCTCCTAACTCTACCTTAACCTTCCCCAGTTCCAGCACCTGGAAAAGAGGTTTCACTACTGAATTTTTTTTATTATTTATTATTGAGTGTTGTTCCATTCTGTCTTCATAAGTAGAAATGGTAATTATTGTGATAGTGTTTGCCAAAGTATATACTATATATAAACACCATTTATTTTAGCATCTGCTACCAGTTTACTTTAAATCCAAGTATTCTTCCTTTTGTTGGAACTAAAATGACTTTTTTCCCACTGCACTGCTTTTTCTGTGTTTTAGAAATATATCTTACAAAATTGTAAAGTAACCAGAAATATTCTAAGCTAATGAATATGCCATCAACCTGATTAAGAAACCCACTGTATTTACTTTGACCATTTTCTGGAACAAAAATTAGACAAGAATATCTGATATTTTCTCTCAGATATTTGCAGCCTTTTAATGATTCTGAAATTGGATTGCTCAGAGGATTTGTTAATGAGCCTTTCATCTTTAGGTCACTAATTCAATTCTGACATAGCCTGGGAGCAACTGAAAAATGTCAGCTTCTGACAGCTCTTTAGTGGAATATGTAAAATTAATTAGTGGTCTCCATCCAATTCCTAGTGGACAATGTCTGTATCAAGAGTTGTTTGCAGTGTTGTTGTACCCATGTTGACTGTTGAAGAGCTCTCTGTAAGCTTGAAAGCTTGTCTCTTTCACCAGCAGAAGTTAGTCCAATAAAAGATATCACCTTGTCACTTTGTCTTTTTGTATCAAGAGAACGATTACATTTTACACCAATTAATATCCTCCTTGCCAGTGTTCGCATAGTTGGTAATGACTGAATGGGCTCTGAAACTAAACTACCTTTTGCCCCTTAGAAGTATTCATCCTAGCAGAGTGGGACCATATTGGTAGGGCAGCGTGTGGAAGCATTGTGTCTGTCATCTTTGGCCCCCTAAACTCAGTTCTTGTCAGTGGGCATTCTCTTTGCATCCATTGGGTTGAAGCCCTGCAACTGGTGCTCCATCTGGAAGAGACTCCTTAGGCATGCCCTTTAGATTGAGAACACTGAGCAAGGTAGGCTTCAGACAACCTTCCTTCACTACTACCTCTTTTTAAAGGTTGTTGCCCCCCCTCCCTCCCCCGGGTTGGTTTTCATGAAATTTACAAACATCAGTCTTTGACTCAAATAGCTTAATAACAAATAAGTAAATTAAGAATAGAGAGAGAATCAGATTAAAACAAAAGACATGGCATGCAGAACACAGAAACGCTATGATACTCACTCTGCAAATCTCATCTAGATAGGTTCACTTCAAGTTTAATTCTACAGAATTAAAAACAAGTAGATGCTTACATTTCAAGAAGAGCTCTCTCTCCCCTTCCCGCCCCCCACTCCTTTGGCCATTCAAAGTCACATGGTTTCAAGAGTCTCAAGTATGTGTCCCCCGCCCCCCCTCAGCTTTCAGTTGTTTCTCATTTGTGACCATTTTTCATTTTAAAGGTGTGCCAATTCTGGTTGCGGGTACAAACAATGATCCTGATTCTTCAGTGAAGTCCATGAGATGTACCCCCCCATGGACCTCACTGGTGCTCTGCAGAGGCACGAAGGTCTGCCTACATGGAGCTCATTGCTGATTTTAAGTCAGTGTAATGTTTGAAAAAATGTACTGTCTTGAGGGAGTGGAATAGTTTCCATTCTCTGTATAATGGTTATTGTCCCATGTTTCTATTAACATTCCCCTTATCTAGCACTAGAGGTATTTCCCAATTTCTTCTCTCAAGATGTAGTATTTCACAAGCCCTTTGATCTTAGTCTGCCTAAAGGGTGACTGGATCCTGCTCTTTGTCTCCTCTGAGATGTTAACCTAGAAGAAAGCTCATTTGTTCCTTTGGCTATGAATTTAAAGAGACAGTGCTCATATAATTCTTCGATTTCTCTCTTCATGTCAATGCATTTCTACATCAAATAAGAATTATTGACAGATTAGTTTTAATCTGTCACAACCACCTCTACCTGTATAAATAGAGGATTTTAGTCACCAGGGCCTGGATCTACAAAGGTACTTAGGTGCCTAACCCCCAGATTTAGGTGCCTGTATAGCATTTTTAGGCGCCACTGTGATTCACAAAACCCCTGCTTGGCTGCTGCCTAACCCTGTAGGTACCTAAAGTCACTCAGCATCTAAATTTTTGCAGTAAAAGTTACGTAGGCACCTATGTTTTTGCCTCTGGGCAAGGACATTGCTTCCTCATTGTAGGTGTTCATGTATTCCAAGGCCACAAGGGATCATTGTGACCATCTAGTCTGAAAATTATTGGTACAAGTCCTTAATGACAATTGAAATCACAAACCCTGGTTTATAAGGCCAGTGCTCTTATCCATGTGCTAGAGGACCATTATGGTATGGATGCCTATCTGCCATCTAAGCCTCCACGTGAGTCATGACTCAGGAAGATAGGCATCCCTCTGACTAAATTGCATGTGTTGCTCAATCCAGTAAGTGTGTTCATAGGCCACCTAACGCCACACCAATAATGGGGGGTTGGCAGGTAATGAAAGAACCTTTTATCTTTATCCCAGTGGTTAGGGCACTCACCCAGAATACTGGAGGCCAGCAGTTTAAGTCCCCACTAAACTCTAATGATTGTCACACTTTCGCTGGCCAAATTAATATTCAGTTATTTAAAATGGAATAGTTTCAAAAGGAAAGAATGAGGGAGATCCACATGAGAATAGTCTAGTGATTAGAACATGCACCTGAGAGGAGGTAGATCCCTTGTTCAAATACCTTTTCACTGGGCAGAGGCAAGACTTGAACTGGGGTTCGCTCCCTTCCACCCACAGTGTTTCTGTGCAGAGTTGGTGGCCTCAGAGCATGTCTGCCAGATCAGGCCCCACGTGTGACTTAGGCAGAGGAATGCCTATCTTCTCGCAGTTGTGGATCACAAGCAGAAATAGACACCTCCCTGCAGCACGGAATTAGACGCTTATCTTCATGACAAGGGTGAGGCTTGGATCCCCTTTCATTGGCATCTCCCCTTGACTAGTTAAGCAGTTCTGCGCCTAGTGTGCTGAGTTTTGTGGGTGGCCTTAGGCACCTCTCTCTCCCCATTCATTGTATAGGAAGCCTTAGGTGCTTAACTCAGGGTTCGTGGATCACAGTGTTGTTCTTGTGGTTTTCTAGGCACCTAAGTCCCTTTGTGGATCTGGGCTCAGTGTATGAAATATAGAACCTTTCACAAACATTCATTTCTCTTTAAAATTAAAAATCAAAACAGATATTAATTAACTGTATCATAAGATAATTGGTTGTATAGCTTGACCTGCAGGTTCCATTTCCATTGAGCCCCATAACGCTTTTCCCACAGTGATTGTTGTTTTTAAAATATAAAGGTTTAAAAAAAAAAAAAGTCCTTGTATATGTACTTACTAGAAGTGATCTTGCATGTTGCTAGGCCTTTAATTTTAAGAAATACCAATAAAACTCAGAGATCTCACATTTTTTCAGGCCAGGAATCAAGAGCCGCCCTGGTTGTGCATGTCTGGAAACCTGTTCTCATTTGTGGAACATGTATTTAAAAAAACCTCTAACATTTATGGGAGTTGTTCTGATGGGGTAGTAACTTCATTTTCAGTTAGCATATAATCAGTTTTTATGGTAATTGGGGTTTTTTGTATGGTTTTCTTCACTTAAGATGAAATATGCCCTTTAATTTTATTTTTTTCTATATGTAGCACTTTGCTAAATATTTCTATACATGTTCCTTCAAGCTTAAACTGCTGTTATGAATTGTATTAATTAAAATAGTGTTTCCCAACCTGGTAGGCAGGCTAGACTAGTCCAGAAAGGTGGGGTAAGATGCAAAACAAAAGAGGAGAGAGAGAGGGGGCAGGGAAAGCTGCTAACCATTTCCACTCCCATAGCAACGGATAAAGTCTTCCTTGAAAATCACCCATTTTGCTTCCCAGCTTCTGTGGTGGCTCCTAATGTCTCAAACTGCAGATCGACTCAATGGTACAAGCCATCTGGCTCAGGCAGCAGCCCTTAAGTTTCTCTCGCTCTCCTCCACTGCAGCAACACTTAAATCTAAAGTTACTGAGATGATGTGCCACCTATGTCCACTCTGAGCAACCTGCACTCAGGGTCGGCTCCAGGCACCAGCTTGGCAAGCAGGTGCTTGGGGCGGCCACTCCGGAGAGGGGCGGCAGGTCCAGCTATTCGGCGGACGGTCCCTCACTCCTGCTCGGAGCGAAGGACCTTCCGCTGAATTGCCGCTGCAGATCGTGATTGCGGGTTTTTTGTTTTGTTTTTTTTTGGTTTTTGGCTGCTTGGGGCGGCCAAAACCCTGGAGCCGGCCCTGCCTGCACTAGTAGGTTTCTGGTGAGCGGGAGAATGTATGGGAGAAGTAAAAAGACAAGGAAAAAGAGAGAATAGGAAAAACAATTTTAAAAAATGAGAATAGGTAAAGAAATATGGAGAGTCAGTGACAACTATACCAGGGCATGGTACGATGGGATGGTGAGGGCTCCTATTTGCTAACCCATCAGAAGAGGGGGGCTTCCAACAATAGAAAAGTCGGGAGCCACTGGACTAAAATAGACTGACTATCTTTAAGCTACTACAGCAGAGATCAGCAACCTTTGGTACACGGCCTGTCAGGGAAATCCGCTGGCAGGTCAGGACAGTTTGTTTACCTGCAGCGTCCGCATGTTCAGCCGATCGCAGCACCCACTGGTCGTGGTTCGCTGTTCCAGGCCAATGGGGGCTGTGGGAAGCAGCGTGGGCCGAGGGATGTGCTGGCTACTGCTTTCCGCAGCCCCCATTGGCTTGGAACAGCGAACTGCGACCAGTGGGAGCTGCGATTGGCCGAACCTGTGGACGCTGCAGGTAAACAAACAGTCCCAGCCTGCCAGCGGATTTCCCTGACGGGCCGCATGCCAAAGGTTGCCAATCGCTGTACTACAGTTAAGGCCAAATTCAGGATCTGGTATATATGGAAGTATGTTCAAAATTAGGGCTGTAAAGCAATTAAAAAAATTAATTGCGATTAATCGCACTGTTAAAGAGTAATAGAATACCATTTATTTAAATATTTGTGGATGTTTTCTACATGTTCAAATATTTTGATTTCATTTCCCACAGTGCTCACTTTATAGTATTATTTTTAATTACAAATATTTGCACAGTAAAAAACAAAAGAAATAGTATTTTTCAATTCACCTAGTATAAATAATGTAGTGCAATCTCTTTATCATGAAAGTTGAACTTACAAATGTAGAATTATGTACAAAAAATAACTACACTCAAAAAACAAAGCATATCTAGCGTGTAAATACCTAGCAATTCCAGCTACAAAAGTGCTATGCAAATGCCTGTTGTCACATTCAGGTGACATTGTAAACAAGAAGCGGGCAGCATTATCTCCTGCAAATGTAAACAAACTTGTTTTTCTGAGCGATTGGCTGAACAAGAAGTAGGACTGAGTAGACTTGTAGGCTCTAAAAGTTTTACATTATTTTATTTTTTGAGTGCAGTTATGTAACAAAAAATCTAATTTTTTAAGTTGCACTTTCACGATAAAGAGATTGTACTTCTGTACTTGTATGAGGTGAATTGAAAAATACTATTTTTGTTTATCATTTTTCCCAGTGCAAATATCTGTAATAAAAATAATATAAAGTGAGCACTGTACACTTTGTATTGTGTGTTGTAACTGAAATCGATATATTTGAAAATGTAGGAAAACGTCCAAAATATTTATTAAATTTCAGTTGGTATTCTATTGTTTAAATGTGCGATTAATCATGATTTTTTTAATTGCGATTAATTTTTCGAGTTAATTGCGTGAGTTAACTGCGATTAATCGACTGCCCTATTCAAAATTTCTTCAATAGATGAGGCACCATTTACTCTGATAGAAGTGATTTCTAGAGAATTTACACAATGTGTTTTTGTTTTTGTCATTTGATTTCTTGCCAACACTATCCATCATCTTCATGGTTTCATTTTGTCCTCAGGTTACCTACAACAACCCAGAATGGTTTTATCGGCATGTTGCCATGCATGCATACTCTACTGAGAAAGAAAACATCTCAAGTAACAAGAAAGCTATTTGTTGTTGTCTCTGGAAAGGTAGCTCACATTCTAAATTTAATTTACAAAATATGGAATATTGCCCTAGTAATTTCACTGCTACTATAAAATTTACTGAGTGTTTCATGAAGCACAGGAATACGTTAGATATCTTCATACAGCCTTTTTCCAGCCATCTTAAATAATTAAAGTCCTTTACCTACATTGTATGCTCCTGATTAGTTTAAATGGATTGCACTAGCAATGCCAAATCACTTAATTAAAAGCCTAGTATGCCAGACTCCAATCCTTCAAGGTTCTGAGCACCCTCAATTCCCATTTGACCTCAGTGGTAGTTGAAAACTTTCAGCACCCACAGGCTTGGGGTCCTACACTGGAAGGAATGTTTTTGAGCTTAGAGTAACAATGTTGCTGCCCTAAAACTTTTTCACACCAATGCAAAAACAGTAATTTAATGGGCGTTCTGCACATAACTTCAATGGGAATTTTGCCTAAGCCAGTAATCCCCAAACTGTGGGGCACGCCCCACTGGGGGGACATGGAGGAATGATTAAAGGGACGCTTGGTGGGGCCCAGGCCAGCCCCCACGGGGTGTGGAGGGAGCACCATCCAGCCCCGCTCTGCCCCCAGCCTAGCTCCAGCCCCAGCTCCGTTCTGCCCCCACTCCAGCTCCAGCCACAGCTCCACTCTGCCCCCAGCCCAGCTCTGCCCTCGTTCTCCCTCTGCCCCGCCTCCAGGCCAGCTCTGCATCTAGCTCTAGTTCTGCCCCCAACCTCAGCTCTGCCATCAGCTCAAGCTCCTCTGCTGAGGAAACCTTGGCTGAGGAGTAATGGAGCGGGGGACGCAGACAGGAAAAGTTTGAGCAACACTGGCCTAAGCCAAAGCCCACTGAAGTCACTGGGAATCGTTCCATTGATTTTTAGCAGGCTTTTCAACAGGCGCTGTGTAGCATTTGCACAACTGAACTCTGTAGTGTTTGCAGTAGTAATGTTCTGACTTTTCCTAAAAACATTTTAGTTGTGCTCTTCTAAAAATGTATTGATGGACTATATATAATACAATCTTTATTTTCTCTTGAGTACAAACAGGAAAGTGCTCATGTGCAGCTGTTCTGTAATCTTATATAGTATGTGTGTTTAGATTGTTCAGGAACATTTAAAGGAAAGCACAAGCTATGGGATCACTTAAGAACCCACACTCAAGAAAGAGTGGTGGCCTGTCCCTCTTGTGGAGCGATGTTCTCCAATAATACCAAGTTTTTTGATCATGCCAAGCGACAGGTTTCAGAGGATCGTAAGTGGATTTGCTCTATTTCTATTTACATTTATTTAGGGATTTACTTTTGAGCTGGTTTATAATAGTACATATATAACACCTATTATTATTTTTCAGAAGTGTCAATTAAATGCAAAATTGACTTTAGGAAGGAAATTATCTTCCTGAAGCATGGAAGTACTTTTGGTTTTGCAAGGATTGCTTGATATACATGATGAATTGGGGTAATGGGAGAAAGAGAGAGAGAGCACTCAGATGCATATTTAAACATAGTGGCTATCCGCCTGACAGTTGTGGCATTTCATTGTAAAAATAAAGATTGCCTCTGACTCCATGCCCATGGCTTCTGAGGGCAACTGCATTCCATTGGAACAGTGAAACCGATGACCAATAGGAGAAGCTGTTGAATGCCAGAGACAGAACTCTTACAGGAGCTGGACTTAAATTATGGAATTCACTTCTGAAAGTGATCTGAATGATCATGGAACTAACCACTTTCAGAACTAAATGCAACACTCTCTTGAGCTTAGATTTTACTCAATATGTTCTTCACTGCAGCACATTCTCCTCCCACCCCTTCAACAAACTATAAACTAATCAGGATATTTTTTCTACAGGCCAGGAAGGAAGAGAGATTTTTTTTTTTTTTAAATACTTGGAAAGTGCTCAGGTACTATGGATGCTATGGTAATGGGGTCTATATAAGTACTCAAACCATAAAGCTCAAAAACTTGGCAGGTTAAAACTGTTAATATTTTTTAACAGATTGTTGTCTTGTTAGGAGTAAAATTAATATATTGCTAATTAAAATTCTGCAATTACCCTAAACCAGATTTTTTTCTGGAAAACATCTGGAATACAAAATAATACCGAAATTATCCCACTTCTGTGACAGTTTAGTGATCAAATTGACAACCCTAATCTATGTGTTTTAAAAATAGATCAATAAATATCAATTGCATCACTGATCAGTTCCCATTAAATTTCAGAACAGGTATTTGTTTGTCAGAATTGTGACAAACACTTTGCCAATGAGAGGTTACTACGAGACCATATGAGAGGCCATGGTGAGTCAGAGCTTTTTAAAATAAATGTGCTACTAAACTAGCACAACCATAGATAGATGATAATATTATTAAGATATTTTTTCATATGTCAGCTGAGAGAAGCAGTATACAGACTCAAGGAAATTGATACAATTGTGGGGAAACAGAAGTCTTACTATCAGATAGTCCATATGAGATGGTTTTCTCCTCTTCGCATGCCCAGTTGTTTAGGACTTTCTCCTCTTCGTGTCCTCACTTGACTACAAAGTTTGAATATTACAATTCCCTCTTAGGGTTTGTCTTCATGGGGAGGTTATTCTGGAGTAAGATAGAGTATACATTTAAAGTGCTAAAGCTATTCTGGAATAAGAGTGACTATCTGTAATTTAGTTTAATTAACTTTCCAAGTGGATTAAGCTCAATAAGAAAAGGGCACTCTTGCTCCGGGATAAGTGTGTCCATATGTGGAGCTACCTAGCAATAGCTAAGGAGGAATAGCTTATTCTTCAGTTGCTATTCTGGTCTATTTCCCCATCCAGACAAGCGGTTAGCATGAGCACATTATGCCAACCATACATATTTTATATTGGCTGCCCATAAAGCATCAGATTATAAAATGACACACTTCTTTAAACTCCCCACCAAAATGTAGATCCTGCCTACATTCAGAATTTCCTGTTGCATGCACTCTCACAACATCCACCTTTTACGAATTCCCACCATTGTGCCATAAGCAAGTAGGTAATTAGGCCTTTGTTTTACTAGGCCCTAGAGAATGAAACAGACTCCCCCTTCCCCTCTGAAATTTGTCTCTCCATCTACGTTTTGAAAATACCTCAAAATGCTTTTTCACGTGCATGTTTATTGGAATGCCCACTATTTGGCCCATATTTATTACCCCTCTGTTCTCTTTCTTTTCCCCTCTTTTTTTTCTTATGCATTGTATACCCAAATTAGAGTTAGTTGTTAATTTTAGTGTGAATGGGTTTTTCTAAATGTTTTTATCATATTGCACCACAGACTGAGTGTCTTGGCAAAGGAGTGACATAGAAATAAAAGTATTATTATTTCTCCAGTTACCCATGTTACATGTCCATTTTGTGATATGGTATGTACAAGTGTCTCCTCTCTGAAAGCGCACATCAGATTCCGACACTGTGATGAACGCCCTTTCCACTGTGATCTCTGTGAGAGTAGGTAAGAAGATTTGGAACTCTTAGCTAATCAACAGAAGTGTGGAAATAAGTCAGTGTTCAATGAATGTAAGAGGTAACAAAGGTAAGAAAAACATTCAGCCCTTAAAATAGCAACCCTTAGCTCAAAAAAATAAATAAGTAGGTAGACTGATGCATTAGTCTGCTGGAACACATAAAGGCACTTCTTGAACTTATGGTGGAAGTAGGAACGATACTTTGTTTCTAGTGCCAAAAGATGTCTTCCAGGTAAGACTATGCATACTGTAAGAAAAGGTCATCAATGATCAATTTAGACCATATTTAGCAACTATTTCCCCCCTCAATTGATCAGCTGCAAGGGTTACTGGATATTTCTGTGAGAGTCAGATGCTCCTCTTCTGAATTGTCCTCTTGCTGCTGGATCATTTTACCCATTTCCTCTCAGCTACCTCTATTTTTCCACTCCCCACTTGATTCTCTAACTTCCTGGTGGCTCTCACAACCTTCTTTACTTTTTCCAGTTCAATCAAAGGGAACACTGACGGTGGCATCACTGATGGAGCAAAGGGAGGGAGACTTAATGATTTAGAACACTTACATACGTAGGCAGGGGCCAAATTAAATAGGGCCTTGAAAGGGAGGATAAGAAGTTTAAACCTGATGCAGGGATGGATTCCAGGAGAGGTCAGATAAATGGATAACACTTTCATGTGCATGTTTTAGGTAGACTGGAGGGAGTAATATGAATATTTGAGGGACTAGAGCGGAAGAAGTTGCTCTTATTATGACATTTGATCAGTGCATGGACAAGAGTTTGAGGACAGAGAGGCGTGGATGGATCATTGAAAAGTTATTGTGGAAAAAGTGGCAAGATTTGGACATAGCCTGGATGCCTAAAAAGTTATTGTGGAAAAAGTGGCAAGATTTGGACATAGCCTGGATGCCTAGGAAGAAAGTAGAATTCGAGATTACCCCCAAACCATAATAATGAGAATGTGGAAGTATATTCCCCTTTCACAGATTGTGAAATGGACGTAGAAAGGATAAGTGATTTGTACAAGGTCCCCATTGCTCATCATTGTCAGAACCATGAATAGAACCCAAGAATCTGTGACTCCCACTCCTGTGCTTCAACCACTAGATCAGGGTTTCTCAACTTGTGGGTTGGAACCCAACACTGGGTACCTAGAATGTTTCCAAGGGTCACATGGCAGCTCCTGTCCCGTGAGGCTGGCTGGGCTCACCTCCCTGCTGAAGGCACTGCAACCTTTGGGGTCCCAGCACCACTCAGGTTTGGCCCAGCTATCATGACAGGAGTCTGGGTGGACCAAATTTGAGTGGCACTGCAACCCCCCATGAGCCAGATCACAATTCCACTCAGACAAATTTGGTCCAATCAGGGGGGCAGGGCCAAACTTGAGTAACGCTGCAATCCCTGAGGTTGCAAAGCCTGGAGCTGAGAGCCAAGCCCAGCAAGCCCCACAGCACAGGTGCTGCCACTGTGAGGTGAGTGCCGGGCAGGACCCAACCTTCCCCTCCCCCAGGTGGGGGGGCAGGATCCAACCAAAACCATCCCAGGGCCTCCACACTCAGAGTATTTACTGGGTTGCAACAGGCCATCAGAGCCGGTGTAGCCACTAGGTGAACTAGGCGGCCGCCTAGGGTGCCAATATTTGGGGGCGCCAAAAAGCAGTGCCCAAAAATTTATTTTTTCATTACCGTGGAGTGACATCTTACACGGGGGTTACGTTCTAAGGTCAGCGCATAAGAGGAAAATCGCGTATAGTGAAAATTACCATAAAGCACACCACACGTTAGTCTCTAAGGTGCCACAAGTACTCCTGTTCTTTTTACAGGATACACTGTATACACTAGAACAGGGGTCTTCAACCTACGGCTCGCGTGCCAAAGGTGGCACGCAAGCGGATTTTTTTTTTTTTTTTTTTTTTTTTAAATGGCAGGCTACGGGTCCCAGCCGCCGCTGAACCCGCTGCCGGTCTGAGGTTCCGTCTGCCGGCTCCTGCCAGCCGGGGTCCTGGCCGCCAGCCCACTGCCGGCCCCGCTCAGCCTTTTGCTGGCTGAGTGAACGGAACCCCAGGCCAGCCGCGGGCTCAACGGCGGCCAGGACCCGCAGCCTGCCATTTAAAAAAAAATTGGCTCGAGTGCCGTAGGTTGAGGACTCCTGTTCTAGTGTATACAGTGTATCCTGTGTATACTGAGTGTACTGTACTTTATGGTAATTTTCACTATACGCAATTTTCCTCTTATGCGCTGACTTTAGAACCTAACCCCCGTGTAAGATGTGACTCCACTGTATTCATTTTTGAAAGTTTATAATAATAGATGCTCTGGGGGGCGGGCACGGGGAGCGGGGGTGCAAGGTGGAAGTTTCGCCTAGGGCTCAAAATATCCTTGCACCGGCCCTGCAGGCCATAAACATTTAAAAAGGGGTCCTGAGCCCCAAAAAGTTGAGAGCCACTGTACTAGACCACACTCTCTGCTATTATTGCTGTTATTTGAAAAGTAAAAGTAATTTGTTTCACCTATATGCTCCTCAGTTTTAAGAATGCTTATGATCTTCATAAACATGTTGAAACACACAATGATTCAAATGCCTACAGCTGTGATGTAGAAGGATGTGTTTTTACTTCACGGACTTTACAGATCTTGAGACAGCATTACAAGAGAGCACATATGGTGGGTATTAAAAGAGTAGACGGAAGTATCTTTTAATAGACAATAGGGGCTGATTTTCAAAATGCATGTGTATGTCAAAATACCTGCCTTGTGCTTGCATCTAGGCTATTTGGGTGCATAAATTAACTGTACACAGTTGCATGTTCCCAATCTTGAAAACTGGGCCAGTATCATGTTTTCTTTCCTGTAAATCAACAAGCCATTCCTATCCTGAGAAGCAAAATATTTGAAGGAATATATTTGTGTCAATTTACTGCACTCTGTCCCTAGAACTAGTACAGCACACAATAACAGAACTAGAACTGGTACATATTTATTATGTGGTTTTTGAACTTGTCTGAGTTCTAATCAGGGCCAGGCAAACGGGGCCCAAGCCTGGGGTGCTGCAGCCAGGGGGTTGCCATAAGGGGATTGGGCTTCCCCTGGCTGGCTGTGGCTGGACTCCTCTCTTCTCCACTCCCTCCCCCATGCTGGGCTTCTCCCTGCCCCCCCCCCCCCCCCTCTCCTCCGCCCCGTGGCTGAGGGCCCCGGCTCTGCACCGGCCCACCACTTGCTGCCCAGAGTGGAGCCAAGTCCCTCCCTGCCTGTGGCCCTGCACCGTTCAGTCTCTGACAGGGCCGGCCAGGCCAGGGCCAGGAGAAGCGAAACCCCCTTGGGGGGAGCTGGGGGGAGGAGGGACTTAAAGTGATAGTGCGCTCACTGTCTCTCAAACTCCCTAACACACACAGGCTCTCATACCCACATACACTCTGCCTCTCACAGTCCCCCAACACAGATTGTCTCTCACACACACAGTCGCGCTCTCTCTCTCACGCACACACTGGCTTTCTCTCTCTCTCTGTCACACACACACACACACACACACGTATTGTTATTATTACTGCTTGGTCCATCCTGTCAAAATGCTTGTGGAGCCAAGAGTGGCTAGGGGCTGCAGGAGGGCTGTGGGCTCTGGCAAGTTGCAGTCCCCATGTGACAGCGCGAAGCCTGCCTTGAGCTGCAGGCCAAGTGCCAGGCACCACAAGCCACTGCAGCAGCACAGAAGTAAGTGTGGCAATACACCATATACCATGCCACCTGCGCTTCTGCTGACAGTGGCCTAGGAATTTGCTAGTTGTAGCAGTTACTCATTGTGACGTTATCTGATTAAAACATGACCATGCAGATCACTGTTGCAACCACTGTTATATATTTGCAACAAATCTTTTACAAAATGTGGCATGTAAGATGTCTACGAAAAGGTTATGATTTGCTGAATATGTTTATGCTATCTGTATGCATGTATCATTTTTGTACTTGAAGTTATAAGTATTGACTCTATACCTGTATTTCAAATGTTTGCTCCTGGGGTAACGCCCACAAGATAGTTAGCCAGCACATCTTGAAGGGACTAGTCAAAGTAAGTGGCTCATCAAGGGACACTTAACTCGCAATAGATGGGCGTCGCCCATGGTTCACATTGAATGGACTTTCCTGTGGACATGAAGTATAGGCAATGGCCCAGAGGTTGGGGGGAGCCCAGGGAGCCTGTAGGAGCCAGGGGTGATGAGGGGAGAGGGAAGGGGGCGCCAAAATACAAGTTCGCCCAGGGCACCACTTTCACTAAAGCTGGCCCTGGTTATAATGGCTGATGTATTGCAATCCAGTACTATCCAGCTGATGTTTGTTTAAGCTGCAGTTGCTTGAGGGGAAGCCATAGACCCTGCTATCAATAAGACTGAGGTATCTGCAGTATAATTTTAGATCAGAAAATTGCAATATTCAGTGGAGGTTATCTATTAAAAATGTGTACTTACGCTCCTGTAATACTTAGAAAATAATGTAACATATAGTTAATATTAATTTTTTCTTACTTTAATTTTACTCTGTATTTATCATCAACCTCAATTACTGATTTCCACACCATCTTTTCCTCAGAATAATGGCAATCTAAAATATAAATGTCACATCTGTCAGAAATGTTATTCCTGGTGTTACACATTGACTCTGCATCTTCGCAAGGCGCACAAACTCAGCTGTCATTCTCGCTTCAGGTATGTTATCAATTCTTACCCAAAGCAAAAAATGAAATCTTCTTTTTTTCCTGGGGGGTGGGGTGGGGCAGTCTCGTATAAGGGTTACAGATATTTGGTTGATTACCATCTAGTGCTCAATTTAGAGAATGAGGAGCTCTTCTAATAAATATGTTATGAATAGATCTCTTCTATGCAGGTTCATGTTTCGAGTTGCACAAAGCAGTTAGTGCCATTATGTTTGTTTCTTTGCATAAATTTCGTTTCCTTTAACTACCATTTCATACATTGCAATTTATGATTTGGGTTTTAAATGCTAGCCGTTTGGATTTAGTATGCATTTTTGTAATTTTATATTTGTATGCATGTACTCATAGATTCTAAGACTGGAAGGGACCTTGGGAGGTCATCGAGTCCAGGCCCCTGCCCTCATGGCAGGACCAAATACTGTCTAGACCAGGAGTCGGCAACGTTTGGCACGCGGCTTGCCAGGGTAAGCACCCTGGCAGGCCGGGCCAGTTTATTTACCTGCTGACGCGGCAGGTTCGGCCGATCGCGGCCCCCACTGGCTGCGGTTCGCCGTCCCAGGCCAATGGGGGGGGCGCGGGAAGCCGCGGCCAGCACATCCCTGGCCCGCACCGCTTCCCGCCGCCCCCATTTGCCCAGGACAGCAAACCGCGGCCAGTGCGGGCCGCGATCGGCCGAACCTGCCGCGTCAGCA